>NC_057801.1:753269414-753284561 GCF_018294505.1 Triticum aestivum
CGAGTGGAGAGCAATCCTCCTACTTGGGGGCTTAGCCGTGACCCCGTACTTGCCTAAGTTAAAAACATTCCGAGTGGAGAGCAATCCTCCCACTCGAGGGCTTAGCTGCGACCCCGTTCTCGCCTAAGTTAAAAACATTCCGAGTGAAGAGCAATCCTCCCACTCTGAGGTTTAGCTGCGACCCCGTACTCGCTTAAGTTAAAAACATTCTGAGTGGAGAGAAATCCTCCCACTCGGAGGTTTAGCTGCGACCATGTTCTCGCGTAAGTTAAAAACATTCCGAGTGGAGATCAATCCTCCCACTCGGGGACTTAGCTGCGACCCCGTACTCGCCTAAGTCAAGAATATCCTTTGAGCTACACCACAAATACAATGTACCCTCCATCCTGATCTGCAAGGACGACGAGGTGTTGACTGAACACCACATCTGAGCTGCATCACAAGTACAACTTACCATCCCGATCCGCAAGGACGATGAGGTGTCGACTGAAAACTACGTGCGAGCGGCGGCACAAGTACAATGTGCGCTCCTTCCCGATCCGCAAAGACGACGAGGTGTCGATTGAACGCATCGTCAGATCCACTCAACGAAAGGTGAAAAGATCAAGTTCACTCAGAATCGAAAGATAGTCAGAAGCAATAAAAGCAAAAGCCATGATATTCAAGGAAGACCAAGTTCAGATAAATCCCACAAAAGTTCAGAACCGCAACAGACAGGAGTACTCAGGCATCAAGCCTGAAAGAGTTTAACGGTTACATAATCACTCGGCATTCCGAGGCAAATAAAGGTGGGGCATAATGTTTTGTTCACTCGTTGGGAGAAGGACTTGCTGGATCGCAGAAACTGCCAAGGTCGATGCCGTCTGCGATGCGAGTGGCGGCGTCAAGGAAGGTGTCCATGAAGGACTGGAAGCTGAGCTTCTTGGTGTTCGCAACCTTGTGGGCCGCCGGATTGTCTTCTCTGACATCCTTGCAGTGCACTCGAACCAATGACAGCGCGACGTCGGCGCCACAACGAGCAGATGACTTCTTCCATTCCCGCACTCGACCAGGTATTTGATTCAGTCGAGTCATCAGAGACTCGAGATCCTGTGAGAGTTCTGCCTGAGGCCAGAGTTCAGCATCAATCTGCGTCATTGCCGCCTTCGGTCGAGCGAGATAGTCCACAACACTGTCCATGCGCGACTCCAACTGCAACACATTCATCGCAACGTCATCTTTGATAGGAGAGTTTATGGGGTCGAGACCCGTCTCGACCCGCCCAGTTTCTGCTTCGAAATCTTAACAAAGTTCTGCACAAATCGGAAAAGCAGTAAGTCAATGGATTAGCAAGACGTGTCAGTCAACATCAACAAATCAGTCGAACAAGAGAAAATACCTTCAAGCTTCAAGACCAACTTTGCGGCAAGCTGCCCCAGATAAGATTCTAATTCGCCCTTCTTGGCCTTGAGGCTCCCAACTTCGTTGGTCAAGCTTTCCTTGTCTTTCTTCAGTTGCGCGACTTCCTGGCTAGCTTCAGAAATGGCGGTCTTCAACTTGGAGTTCTCCTCTTCCAACTTGCTGACTGAGGCCAGCTTCTTGTCCACAAGTGCTAATTTCTCTCGCGCCTCCTTCTGGGCCGCGACAAGATCCTGGTCTTTCTTCTCCAGAGCCTGCTTCATTTTCTCTAAAGAAATAACATTCTTCAGAGGAGCTTGAATCTGTTCGAATGAAATCACTCGTTTCAAAGAGACTAAAGAGAGAGAGAGAGAGAGAAAGTCACAAGGTGGACAGTCGATGAGTGGTTACCTCCCATGATAGCTGCTTCGTCCTGAGCATTCTTGAGGGTCTTCTTGGCCAGTTCCAGATCAAGGTTGAGACTGACCTGCTTCTTATCCAATTTAGAAAGTTGAGCTCCAAGATCACAAGACTTCTGCATTCAGCAAATACGATATGTTAGTCGACGGAAACAAAAGCTAATCACAGTGAAAGTTGGTCTAAGACTACCGCTGAATCAAACATTCAACAGTAGTCTCGGGGACTACACCTAGTGGGTGCACTTAGCGTGCGCCCACTGGTTTGGTTTTACGATCGGCATGGTCTGTCCAGCATGAGTAAAAAAGGTAGTTTCTTAGACCCCAGCCGACTACTAGCAGCCGACCTCGGTCTCAGGGACTACACCTAGTGGGTGCACTCTGCGTGCCCCCACTGATTCGAAAAAACACTCGACTCAACCTAGTCGATTCAAGTGGAAGAACTATTTAGCTCTAACACAGAAACACCCCAGTGGGTGATTGGAGGTGAAACATAGACCCATGATAGATTCACATAATAGGTTCCAAAACGCTCATCCAAGAACACCATATGGACAGTAAAGCAACAGTGGCAACTATCATTTCTCAAGAGACTAGCCAGAAATCAACTAACCTTGATGTTGGCTTGAAAGCGGTGCTGGCATTGTAAGCAACCTAACTGGCCTCATGCACCACCTTCATATGCTCCATCATGAGATTTACCTGGAGAAGAGCCTCCCTGGCAGCACTCGATTGGTCGTCTAGAGTCTGGTATGCAGCGAAGAGTGATGATGGCAGCGCAGTCGGAGCAGTCATTGGGTCGGAAGCATGGAGTTGTATTGGAGCGGCAGGGGCCTGAGCAGTCGACCCCAAAGGACAGTCAGTCGACAACCAGCAAAAGTAACATTGGTCCAAGCCGGATCTTCGGATCGCTGGACCACTGTCTCAGGCACCAATGTTGATTGAAGCACCTGACCCTCAGTCGCCTTCCCGCTTGAGGCTCTGCCCCTCCTTCTTCTCTCCCTCAGAGGCACTTCTTCTTCATCATCCGGAAGCTCAATGACATCCCGCAGAGCTGCAACAAAAAGCAGCCTTAAGAGATCAATCGACCAACAATCTAGTCGGCAGAACAAATTCAAGTTGGATAGAGCGTACCAGCTTTGGAGGTGGCCACGTCATCGGTCTCCTCATCACTTGGGGCCTTGTCAATGTTCGTATCAGTCGCAGAAGTTGCAGGGCTAGAAAAGTTCATAATCCACTCGGTCAGAACAGAAGTATCAAACCGTGGAAGAAAACACAGAAAGATAGAGCACTCACCCAGAGGCAACATGGACGTCCATCTTAATCTTGGGCAAGGTCTTCCGAGCCTTCGAAAGAGCGACCTTGGGCTGCTTGGCGACCTTCTCCGTCGGCTCCGGGGTCGAAGTCCGAGTGTGCTTCTGTGCTTGAGTACTTGGAGCCACGGTTTTGCCATGCCCGCCCGCCGGATCTTGGAGTTGCTTGGATCGACGCTCTGTGCGAGGTGGTGAGTCAACTATCTCGTCGTCCTCCGACTCATCACTTTCCTCCTCATCACCATCTTCTGGAGACTGTCAGTCGCCGCTTTCTTCTGCACTGTCCTCTCCCTCATGGTCTTGCTCCAGAGCTTATTCACCGTTGGGCATCAAGTACATCTTGATATAAACCTACAAGACAAGAAGTCAAACAAGTATAAGTCGGATTCAAAGACAGTTGCAGAACATATAGAAGTACAGTCGATATCAGAGATGAGACCTTGTCTGGCTGGTTGTTGGCGCTAAATGGGTCGACTCTCCTGGCTCCCCTGGGGTTATCCTTGTTTCCTGCAACACACATCAGCCACAGGGCCACCGTCTCAGCCGTAACCTCCTCTGGATCAACCCAAGCGGTGCCGTTGGCTCTAGAGTACATCCACATCAAGTGGTCACGAGCCTGGAGCAGCTGGATGCGTCGACTGAGAAATACCTCCAACAAGTCCATGCCGGTTACTCCCTGGTTGATTAGTTGGGCCACTCTCTTAACCAACATGTTCATTTCCACCCTCTCCGCAGCGGTCATTTTCAGTGAAGAAGGTTGCTTGGCATGATCTAAAGAGAAAGGAGGAAGACTGGACGACTGATCGGGAGTCGCAATATCCTGGCAGTAGAACCAGGTCGACTGACAGCCCCTGACCGACTCGGGAAGTGTCATGGAAGGGAAAGCACTCCTCTTCCTCTTCTGGATCCCCAAGCCCCCACACATTTGGATCACGTGCGTCCTCTCATCACTCCAATTTGCTTTCTTCACCGACTGGGAGCGGATGGTGAAGATGTGCTTGAAAAGACCCAGTGCGGTCGACAACCCAGGAGATTTTCGCACATGGACACAAACGTGGTGAGGTACGTAATGGTGTTGGGAGAGAAGTGTTGGAGCTGAGCTCCAAAAAAATTCAAGAAGCCTCGGAAAAAGGATGCGGAGGAGGGGAGAAACCATGTTCGACATGGGTGGCGAGCAGGACGCACTCACCCGGCCACGACTGAGGCTCCGTCTCCCCCTTCGGCAGCCTCGCAGCTCCATCAATGATCTGGCCGGAGTCCACCAGCTCCTCCAAATCCTCTGGCCGGAGCGAAGATCGGATCCAATCGCCATGGATCCAACCCGGCGGCAGCGCAGACCTCGACGACGACCCCCAATTTGTCTTCTTGCCTTTTGCCTCCCCCGTCCCTTTCTTCGCGCATTCCAGCGCTGCCGTCTTGTCCTTCACCATGGTGGCGGGGCAGCGGCATCAAGAGCGGAGGAGCAAGATGCGGTGGAGAAGTAGAGGAGGAAGAGAAAGAAGGATGCGCACAGTGCAGATGCCTTGGCCCCGACACCTTTTAAGGACCCGCTTCCGAGTGGCTGACACGTGGCGAAAAAGGTGGCGCAAAAATCGAGGCGCTCCTGTCTATCCATCCTACTTACTACGGCACGCTCCGCCTCGCACGCTTCTCCAAAATTTCGAATCTCGCGAGATCCGGGATACGCCGTAACCAATCACGCCAAAGATTTCGCGTCAAAAGTAACACTCAACGAGTGATGGTATAAATCCACTCGGCAACTTCTGAATCGATCAAGGCGACTGAAACGAAGCCGAAGTTCTAACATGGGCCTCCAATCCAACATGGGTGCTTGTGAAGCACAAGAGTCAAGGCAAGATCAACTTCAACCTTCTTTTCACTCGGACCTCAATCCATTCGGGGGCTAATGATGATGATATAGACCTAGGGTAGGGTCATAGGCCTGACCTATACGCCCTACCCAAGGTCACTACTCTAGAAGCAAAGACACCCAAGAGACAACAGGGAGTACCGATTGAAGGCGTCGAGTGCAGTCCACTCGAGCAGTCATACCACTCGGATAACCCTCCCTCCTGATATCACTCAACCATACAATAAACCACTCGACCTACTGAAGACCAGGAGTCACTCAGGACAGCAACGATCAGGCGTTCACTCCGTAGTCTTTAAGATCATGGATAACACTTTATAACTGGCATTATCAGTAACGCCCTATCTTTATGTACATTGAACCCCTGTAACAGAGGTGGGCTGGGTCCTGGAGCACTCTATATAAGCCACCCCCTCCTTTGGGACAAGGGTTCACACCCCCTGTAACACACACTCCCATATTCCAGTCGACTGCCTCAGGGAACCGAGACGTAGGGCTTTTACCTCCTCCGGGAGGGGCCTGAACTCGTAAACACTTGCGTACAATCTCACCGTAGCTAGGACCTTCCCTCCTCATTCGTACCCCCTATACTTACTGTCATACTTAGTACCACGACACCCCCTAGCCCAAACCGAATTGGACTAGGGCTAGTGGGTCCTCCCCCCCTTTCGTTCTCTCCTCCCTCTCCTTCCCCCCTTCTCCTTGTGGAAGTAGGAAAGGGGGGCCAAATCCTACTTGGAGTAGGACTCCCCCCTAGGAGTGCCTCCTCCTGGCCGGCGTCCACCTCCCTCCCTCCTTTATATAAGTGGGGTAGGGGGCACCCAAAGGCACAATAGACAATCTCTTAGCCGTGTGCGGTGCCCCCCTCCACAGTTTTAACCTCGATCATATCGTCGTAGTGCTTAGGCGAAGCTCTGCGCCATTAATTTCATCATCACCATCACCACACCGTCATGCTGATGGAACTCTCCCTCGTCCTCAGCTGGATCAAGAGTTCGAGGGACGTCACCGAGCTGAACGTGTGCAGATCACGGAGGTGTCGTGCATTCGGTACTTGATCGGTTGGATCGCGAAGACGTTCGACTACATCAACCACGTTACTTAACGCTTCCGCTTTCCTTCTACGAGGGTACATGGACACACTCTCCCCGCTCGTTGCTATGCTTCTCCTAGATAGATCTTGCGTGATCGTAGGAAATTTTTTGAAGTTACCATGTTCCCCAACATGTCATCTAACACAACTCATTATGGGCAGTAAAAAGAAGGCTGCAAAGTTCTTACTTACCATCCTGCAGTTCGCCGTTGTCTTGGATAAAGTGTAAACATATAGTTTAATTGCCATCTTTGGACCCATTTTACTAACAATCTTTATCAGCTTCCTCACTTGATGCTGGTTCATCAATATTTCATTGCCCCATACGCAGAAATGGTCGAAGCACGGATCTTTACCAATGACATTTGTACCTAAAAGCACCAAGTTAATACTAGAAGCTAAACAGCAATTGCACAATGATGTAGTACAACACTCTTTTATAATACTCCCTCCGTTCCTAAATATTTGTCTTTCTATGGATTTCAACAAGTGACTACATACGAAGCAAAATGGGTGAATCTACACTCTAAAATATGTCTATATACATCCGTATGTGGTAGTCCATTTGAAATCTCTAAAAAGACAAATATTTAGGAATGGAGGGAGTATCTTATAACATCCAATATACTCACATATTAGATGAATTAACATCTTATATTATGGGCCGGAAGGAGTTTAGTGCATTCTTACAAATTATCGGCTGATTAACTGCTGTTGTATCCATGGGGTACAGTTAGTTTGAGCTAGTTTGGGCTCAAATAGCCCTAAAGTATATCTAAACATGAGGGCTAGTTTGAGCTAGTTGCATCTGTAACCCACCCAAAAAAAACTATCCAACCCAAGAGGTGCTAATTGGAGCTAGTTCTCCTAGTGAATTTATTGTCAATCTAACCCTGCCATCCAAACAACTCTTTGGATGGAGTTAGTTCAGGGTTAGTCATTAGCTAGAAACTAACTTTAAACTCTAGATAAGTTGAGTATCCAAACAGGGCTGTGTTGTTGTTGCTGCCACTGCTCTTCTACGTGTATCTAGACATCATTAGAACATTAATGTGACACTCTTCCTTGTTGCTATGTAGCCTAGGATTGCATATTTAGACATTAAGTACAGTGCATGTTGCTATGTAGCCTCAAATATATTACATATGGCCCTAATTAACCTAACAATAAATGGGTTGCAGATATCACTACTAGGAAAAGGGCTATAGATAATATGGACATTAATGGCGCACCACACATGTGGTGCGCCACTACTATATACTAATGGCGCACCATGTGTTGGTGCGCCATTAGTGTCCAAATACTAATGGCGCACCACATCCATGGTGCGCCATTAGTAACAATTTTTTTATTTTTTTTCAAAACTAGTAATGGCGCATCAGGGAATAGTGCGCCATTACTAGTTTTAACTAGTAATGGCGCACCACATCCACGGTGCGCGATTACTAGTTAAACTAGTAATGGCGTACCACATCCACGGTGCACCACTAGTAATTTTTTTTCAATTTTTTTGTCAATTTTTTTTTCAAAACTAGTAATGGCGCACCAGGGGATAGTGCGCCATTACTAGTTAAACTAGTAATGGCGCACCACATCCACGGTGCGCCACTAGTAATTTTTTTCAATTTTTTTCAAAACTAGTAATGGCGCACTATGTGTGTGGTGCGCCATTACTAGTTGAACTAGTAATTGCGCACCACTCCCACGGTGCGCCATTACTAACTTGGCCCCAAAATTACACGGAATGCACCACCCCTGGACCGCCTTTTCAGTTTAAAAAAAATAGAAGAAAATGATGGAAATGTCAAAAAAATAAAAGAAAATAAGTTTCACATGTGATATGTGGTCTACTTGTTGGGAAATTTACAAATATGAATTTTGACTTTATTTGCAAAATCTCTTTGGAATTTGTAAAATGGGCATAACTTTTGCATACGAACTCGGATTAAAAAGTTTTTTATATGAAAAATCATCTACCCGAAAAGTTACATCCGAACCGTTTGCTAGTGGGGAACCCCGTTAAACATTTTCAAAATCTTCAAAAACCTAACAGAAAAAAGTAACGGGTCTTTTAAGATCTAGAGGGGAAAAATGAAAAAAAAATCAAACTTACTAGTGGCGCACCGTTTGCTAGGTGCGCCACTAGTAATAGAAAAAAAAATTGGTTTCAAATTTTTTTGGGGATTTTTTTTTCAAAAAATGATACGTAATATGACCGGGAAGTGTGAAATATTTTTCAAAATTTCGTCATACTCATGAACATGAACAAAGACCTAGACATCAACAAGGTTTAATATGATTGATATGATAGATATATCAACAAGTGCCTATTAAATGAGGTGGTGCTGGGGTTGGATAGAACTGCGAAGTTAAGCATGCTCGGGCTGGAGTAGTGTGAGGATGGGTGACCTTCTAGGAAGTTTGACCACTTAGTGCGATTTGACTTGAGATTAAGCATATTGACCCGACATTAAGCCATAGTGACCCGAGATTAAGAAAAAAAACGAAAAAAATTGAATTTTTTTTGAAAAACAATTTGAATTTTTTTTTGAAAAAATATTTGAAAAAAAATTGTTACTAATGACGCACTTCTATGTGGTGCACCATTACTAAGTCAGATAGTAATGGCGCACCATTTGATATACTAATGGCGCACTCCCTGGTGGGCCATTAGTATTAAATTCTAATGGTGTGATGCTAGATAGCTTCAGTGTGCAGGTTTAAGCATGCTAGTAAAGCAAAACAAGTGGAAAGGTGTGTTAACTGCAACAGGCCTAACATTTAACAACAAGCAAACATAGTCATTCAAACTGGTATTGTGCCGGTCTAAGTACACTGGTTATTGTTAAATAAAAATGGAAAGGCATGTTAACTACAAGATGCAGCAACCAAATGTAGTCATTCATAGTGGTATTGTTGAAACTGGTACTGATGAAATTGAACTGCACAGTTCATACTTGCACATATAGAACATCACGTCGTGAATAACTCGAATAAACAAGGCAAACTACGAATAACCAAAGATAGCATTTGAAACTAGACATATGCTAAATACAAACAACAGAACAATCAAAAAACCTTTAAAAGAGGCATATGCTAGCTATAATAGGCTTAACATCAAGCAAATATATGCATTCCTATCAGTATGTTGAAAACTGGATTGATGAAATATACTGCACATTAAATAATTGCACATATAGAGCATCACACTGTGAACAACTGAAATAAACAAGGCATATTGCAAACAACCAGATATAGCAGTAATTAAAACTGGACATATTCTCACTACACTACAAAAGGGACTCGACAAAACAAATCATGGGTTTCCCTCTGTGAAGAGGCACGACAAAACAAATCATGGGTTTCCTCACTTGTCACAGATAGGCTCGTTCCCGTGGGAAGAGCATGGACCCTGGATGCGCTCCATGTTGTCGCAGATGGGCTCCTTCCCCTTGGAAGAGCACGGCTGTAGGGTGCCCTCCCTGATGTCGCAGACGAGCGCTTTCCCCTTGGAAGAGAAGATGGGCTCTTTCCCCTTGGAAAAGCCGGAGAGGGTGCCCTGCTCGTGGTCGCCGTCGATGAGGTCTAACTTGGAAGCTGTGGATCCCAAGCCAGCGTCGCAGAACGTGTCCTTCAGAAATGACAAAGGGGGCTCGATGGTGATGTAGGATGGCAAATTGTTGACACTGAGCCAGAGGAGATAAGCAGCGGGGCCATGGATGAGATCGACGGTGGTTGAACCCGAGGGGTTGGGGGTGGGCCACTTAACCTGTGACATAGCCCACCTCAGGTCATCGCTGTCGATGACCTCAATGTCGTAGCCGGCGGCCGAGACATGCCCGCATACTCTAGCCTGCTGCTTGAGTGTCTGCCGCCAGTAATGGTTGTCAGCATCCTCGGCAACGTCGGGCCAAGAGACCATGATACACCTCTTTTGGGCCAGTCGCTCCTCGAGCTCCACGGGAAGCGTAGCCGGGCTTAGGCCGCGACGCTTTGGAGTGCGGGATGGGGATGGGGATGGGGATCTTTGGGAAAGTGGGCATTTGGGAGGCGTTATCTAAGAAACTCAGGGAGGCCTAGGTATAGAGATCGGTGGGTAAGCTGCACGGGCAAACCAGCAGATGTTGACAATGGCGGCGTTGCGGCGGCGGCAGCGGCAGCGGGGACCTTGCTAGGGTTTCGAGCGAGGGAGGGTGTGTGTGTGTGCGCGCACGCCCGAGGAGGTTTTGGTGTGTGTGTGTGTGTGCAGGGTGGTGTTTGAGGAAATGAGGCGGGCACTGAAAATTTTACTATGTGGGAGTCAAACGCGGGAGTGAAATGCTGGGGCTATTGAAAATTTTGATGATAGTGCATTGCACACGGTCCAGAGATAACAACCGAGTGTTCTGAAACAGAAAAACCCTCGAGGCGGGAAGATATTTTCTAGGGATGCAGGCAGTATTGGGTACAAGAAGCATCGCACACTGTCCGGAGATAACAACCGTGTGTTATGAAATAGAAAAACCCTCGAGGCGGGTAGATATTTTCTAGGGATGCAAGCGGGATTGGGAACAAGAAACATCGCACACGGTCCAGAGATAACAACCGTGTGTTATGAAACAGAAAAACCCTCGAGGCGGGCAGATGTTTTTGAGAGGGGGAGCCTCATGGAGCCCAATGTACTATGTGGATGTGTGCGTGACAGGGGCACCGGCGTGGCACATGGTTAGTTTGAAAGAACCGTGTCTGTTGTGTCATCCGACTTGTCTAATGTTCATAAATTTGGCGAAAAATGACGCGAGAGAGGGTCAGAACATGAACACACTTGGATGTGGACCAAATTTATGTATGAAAAGGGTGGTTTGATTTTCAAATACCAAATGCAACTTCGATGTGGCACCTATCTCGCAAAGCGCACGGTATTGCTTGCCCCCCTCGTGTCGGCACGAAGGGAATCCTAAGCTATGAATGCATGCCCCCTCCCCCCAACCGAGGTTAACCTAGCAGAGTGCGAAGTAGCTAGCAGCCCCCCTCCTCCCTCGTGTAGGCACGAAGGGAATCCCCACTTCACAAAAACCCTCACCCCGCCCGCCACCCCCTCCCGTCACCATTCACACCTGCACAAGCTCCTCCGCGTCTATGCCATGGCACCGCCTATCGCAGCGATAAACACTTAGCTCGATGCCTGCCGCCGCCGCCAGGATGTCGGCAAATCCCACCGCATTTCGCCACTTCCGCTTGCCGCCGCCTATTGCCATCGACTTTCTTGACACTGCTCGCGGTCGACCCAGCTCTGCTTGGTTGGGGAATCTGTCGTACTGAGGGTTCTTTCTCATGGACAACAAGGTAACTAATTTAATGAGATATTATCTCATCTCTCATCCCAGTTCATTTGCCTCCTTTAATCACCCGATGGAAACCGCCGTGAATTCATTTTTATCCGAGCTGATTTGAGGGTTTTCTTTCATTCATAGAATGTATAGTGTGCCGACACATCAGGACTTTGCGACCTCCGCCAGAGATTCCATCTCATCGTACCAGATCACTTGAAGATGCGCGCGGTATGTTCAATCTCACCCTAAATCGATGCATGGCCTACTTTCCTCAACATATTCTAAATATTGCTACATTTGGATAAGACGTGCCACATGCACCATATACGTCAAAGGGGATTTCCCCCCTCTTCTTTCTATATTAGGCAAATTAATGATGTATTGTTCTTTCGATTACTCTCATATTTCCATGACATCATGTTTACCTTATCTGTTTAATTATAGATTTTTTGTCCTTCGATTTCAACTGTTGTACAGTTCTTTCAAGTTGGGCCCATATTTGCATGTTACCGTATTTTCTTTAACAATCCTACCATTTTATGCAGCGCCTTCCTTGCTATGCAAAAGATTATGTAGTGCATAATCTTTCCCTTTACATAGATCAAGATTGCACGGATGTCATACTTCACACAAACCATGGATCTACAGTCGTTGCTACTATAAGACTTGATGAATGTGGTGACTCCAATTTTGGCACTGGCTTTTGGAAAGAAAATTTCTAAGTTTTATGTACTAAAAGCTGGCACTAAAATTGCACTGCACATAAAAGGGCATGGTCATGAGATATTGCTACGTCTTGAGCTTGCGTTGGTTTTCCTTGAAGAGGAAAGGGTGATGTAGCAAAGTAGCGTAAGTATTTCCCTCAGTTTTTGAGAACCAAGGTATC
Organism: Triticum aestivum; assembly: GCF_018294505.1. Classification (NCBI taxonomy): domain Eukaryota; kingdom Viridiplantae; phylum Streptophyta; class Magnoliopsida; order Poales; family Poaceae; genus Triticum; species Triticum aestivum. The sequence continues at coordinate 753,281,682 of NC_057801.1, forward strand.
AATCCAGTAGGAGGCTCCTCAGAAGTCCCAAGCACCTACACAAACAAACAAGAACCTCACAACCAACGCTATAAAGGGGTTGTCAATTGTTGGGGAACGTAGTAATTTCGAAAATTTTCCTACGCACACGCAAGATCATGGTGGTGCATAGCAACGAGAGGGGAGAGTGTCGTCCATGTACCCTCGTAGACCGAAAGCGGAAGCGTTAGAACAACGCGGTTTATGTAGTCGTACGTCTTCACGGCCCGACCGATGAAGCACCGAAAACACGGCACCTCCGAGTTCTAGCACACGTTTAGCTCGAGGATGTCCCTCGAACTCCGATCCAACCGAGTGTCGAGGGAGTGTTCCGTCAGCACGACGGCGTGGTGACGATGTTGATGTTCTACCGTCACAGGGCTTCGCCTAAGCACCGCTACAATATTATCGAGGAGGACTATGGTGGAGGGGGCACCGCACATGGCTAACAGATCAAGAGATCAATTGTTGTGTCTAGAGGTGCCCCCTGCCCCCGTATATAAAGGAGAAAGGGGGGAGGGGGTGGCCGGCCAAGGAGGAGGTGCGCCATGGGGAGTCCTACTCCCACCGGGAGTAGGACTCCCTCCTTTCCTTGTTGGACTTGGAGAAAGGGGGAAAGAGGAGGGAGAGAGAGGAAGGAAAGGGGGGGCACCGCCCCCCTCTCCTTGTCCTATTCGGACTAGGGGGAGGGGCACGCAGCCCAGCCCTGGATGCCTCTCCTCTTCTCCACTAAGGCCCACTATGGCCCATTAAGCCCCCGGGGGGTTCCGGTAACCCCCCGGTACTCAGGTAAAATCCCGATTTCACCCGGAACACTCCCGATATCCAAATATAGGCTTCCAATATGTCAATCTTCATGTCTCGACCATTTCGAGACTCCTCATCATGTCTGTGATCACATCCGGGACTCCGAACAACCTTCGGTACATCAAAACTCATAAACTCATAATATAACTATCATCGAAACTTTAAGCGTGCGGACCCTACGAATTCGAGAACTATGTAGACATGACCGAGACACATTTCCGGTCAATAACCAATAGCAGAACATGGATGATCATATTGGCTCCTACATATTCTACGAAGATCTTTATCGGTCAAACCGCATAACAACATACGTTGTTCCCTTTGTCATCGGTATGTTACTTGCCCGAGATTTGATCGTTGGTATCACAATACCTAGTTCAATCTCGTTACCAGAAAGTCTCTTTACTCGTTATGTAATGCATCATTCCGTAACTAACTCATTAGTTACATTGCTTGTAAGGCTTATAGTGATGTGCATTACCGAGAGGGCCCAGAGATACCTCTCTGACAATCGGAGTGACAAAACCTAATCTCGAAATACGCCAACTCAACATGTACCTTTGGAGACACCTCTAGAGATCCTTTATAATCACCCAGTTACGTTGTGACATTTGGTAGCACACAAAGTGTTCCTCCGGTAAACGGGAGTTGCATAATCTCATAGTTGTAGGAATATGTATAAGTCATGAAGAAAGCAATAGCAACATACTAAACGATCAACTGCTAAGCTAACAAAATGGGTCAAGTCAATCACATCATTCTCCTAATGATGTGATCCCGTTAATCAAATGAAAACTCATGTCTATGGTTAGGAAACATAACCATCTTTGATTAATGAGCTAGTCAGGTAGAGGCATACTAGTGACATTAAGTTTGTCTATGTATTCACACATGTATCATGTCTCCGGTTAATATAACTCTAGCATGAATAATAAACATTTATCAAGATATAAGGAAATAAATAATAACTTTATTATTGCCTCTAGGGCATATTTCCTTTAGTCTCCCACTTGCACTAGAGTCAATAATCTAGATTACACAGTAATGATTCTAACACCCATGGAGCCTTGGTGCTGATCATGTTTTGCTCGTGGAAGAGGCTTAGTCAATGGGTCTGCAACATTCAAATCCGTATGTATCTTGCAAATCTCTATGTCTCCCACCTGGACTTGGTCTCGGATGGAATTGAAGCGTCTCTTGATGTGCTTGGTCCTCTTGTGAAATCTGGATTCCTTTGCTAAGGCAATTGCACCCATATTGTCACAAAAGATCTTCATTGGTCCCGATGCACTAGGCATGACACCTAGATCGGAAATGAACTCCTTCATCCATACTCCTTCATTTTTCGGAAGCAACTATGTACTCCGCTTCGCATGTAGATCCCGCCACGACGCTTTGTTTAGAACTGCACCAACTGACAGCTCCACCATTCAATATAAACAAGTATCCGTTTTGCGATTTAGAATCGTCCGGATCAGTGTCAAAGCTTGCATCGACAAAACCATTTATGACTAGCTCTTTGTCACCTCCATAAACGAGAAACATATCCTTAGTCCTTTTCAGGTATTTCAGGATATTCTTGACCGTTGTCCAGTGATCCACTCCTGGATTACTTTGGTACCTCCCCGCTAAACTTATTGCTAAGCATACATCAGGTCTGGTACACAACATTGCATACATGATAGAGCCTATGGCTGAAGCCACTAGTAGAAAAAGGGTCAAACGTGAAGCACATTAGTGCCGGTTTGTAAAAAAACTAGCACTAATGTGATCAATAGTGCCGGTTCGAATGGCTATGCATTAGTGCCGGTTCGTAATGAACCTTTAGTACCGGTTCGTGGCACGAACCGGTACTAAAGGGGTGGTGGCAGGCTGGCGTCAGGCCAGGGCCCCACGAGCCCCATTAGTGATGGTTTGTGACACAGACTGGCACTAAAGGTCTAACCTATAGTACCGGTTTGCGTCACCAACCGGCACTACAGAGTCTTAACCTATAGTCCCAGTTGAAGACACAAACCGGCACTATAGGGCAATTTTCAAACACTACGCCCCCCC
>NC_057801.1:753284836-753300694 GCF_018294505.1 Triticum aestivum
GATAAGAACTTCAGAAAATAAAATCTGTCGAAAGGTAGTTATATTACTGCATCTACTAGTTAGGAAAATTTGAAAACTTAAATTTGGACATGTTTTGCAAAAAGTGTAGGGAAAATGTAAAACGGCTATAACTTTTGCATACGATGTCGGAAATAAACGTATAATATATCAAAAAATTCAGCAAGAAAATGCGCATCCGATGGAGACCGCCTACGGCCTGTTTGGAATTTTTTAGAATCCTCAAATTCCAAAATGAAAAAAAGATATGGTCAAATTTCAGTTTTTCTAAAAAAATTGGTTAAATCTGGTCAAACTACTTATTCAAGAAGTATTAATGTTACTACATAATTATTCAAGAATATTAGTGTTACTAAATAATTATTTCAATTTTTTGATTTTGGTCAAATATGGTCAAACTATGGTCAAACTGTGGTCAAACTATGGTCAAACTTATTCAAGAAATATTAGCGTTACTAAATAATTACTGTTTTTTTAGAATAATAGTTTCAAACTCAAACGGTGAAATGTGTGACTTCATGCTCAAGCTAAACTCCTGAGGGTTAATAGGATTAACATCTTACTATTGTCAGGAAAACAACAAGTGCATACTTGGAAACGAAGGAGAATAGAACCCGAAAGTTAAGCGTGCTTGGGCTGGAGTAGTGAGAGGGATGGGTGACCGGTCGGGAAGTTAGATGATTTGGAATGAGTGATCCACACTTGAGTAGTTAAGAGAGGTGGGGATTAGATACTAAATTATCAAATAATTTAGAAAAATTAAAAATAGAAAAAAAAATCATATTTTTTTTCCAAAATTTTCAAAAAAAAAATTCAAAAAAGAAAAACCTTTAGTACCGGTTGGAAACACCAACCGGTTCTAAAGGTCCCCCATACCAGGGCGTGAGCTCACGCCACGTGGTGGCACTTTAGCGCCGGTTCGTGCCGAACCGGTACTAAAGGGAGGGGGGCTTTAGTGCCCACACTTTAGTGCCAGTTCCATAACCGGCACTAAAGGCCCTTACAAACCGGTTTTAAAGGTCCGTTTTCTACTAGTGAGCATAGGGAACATCTTTCATTTTCTCTATATCTTCTGCTGTGGTCGGGCATTGAGTCTGACTCAACTTCACACCTTGTAATACAGTCAAGGACCCTTTCTTTGCTTGATCCATTTTGAACTTTTTCAAAACTTTATCAAGGTATGTGCTTTGTGAAAGTCCAATTAAGCGTCTTGATCTATCTCTAGATCTTGATGCCTAATATGTAAGCAGCTTCACCAAGGTCTTTCATTGAAAAACTTTTATTCAAGTATCCTTTTATGCTATCCAGAAATTCTATATCATTTCCAATTAACAATATGTCGTCTACATATAATATCAGAAATGCTACAGAGCTCCCACTCACTTTCTTGTAAATACAGGCTTCTCCAAAAGTCTGTATAAAACCATATGCTTTGATCACACTATCAAAGCATTTATTCCAACTCCGAGAGGCTTGCACCAGTCCATAAATGGATCGCTGGAGCTTGCACACTTTGTTAGCACCTTTTGGATTGACAAAACCTTCCGGTTGCATCATATACAACTCTTCTTCCAGAAATCCATTCAGGAATGCAGTTTTGACATCCATTTGCCATATTTCATAATCATAAAATGCGGCAATTGCTAACATGATTCAGACAGACTTTAAGCATCGCTACGAGTGAGAAAGTCTCATCGTAGTCAACTCCTTCAACTTGTCGAAAACCTTTCGCAACAAGTCAAGCTTTGTAGACAGTTACATTACCATCAGCGTCAGTCTTCTTATTGAAGATCCATTTATTCTCGATGGCTTGCCGATCATCGGACAAGTCAACCAAAGTCCATACTTTGTTCTCATACATGGATCCCAACTCAGATTTCATGGCCTCAAGCCATTTTGCGGAATCTAGGCTCATCATCGCTTCCTCATAGTTCATAGGTTCGCCATGGTCAAGTAACATGACCTCCAGAATAGGATTACCGTACCACTCTGGTGTGGATCTTACTCTGGTTGACCTATGAGGTTTGGTAGTAACTTGATCTGAAGTTTCATGATCAATATCATTAGCTTCCTCACTGATTGGTGTAGTCATCACAGGAACCGGTTTCTGTGATGAACTATTTTCCAATAAGGGAGCAGGTACAGTTACCTCATCAAGTTCTACTTTCCTCCCACTCACTTCTTTCGAGAGAAACTCCTTCTCTAGAAAGGATCCGAATTTAGCAACAAAAGTCTTGCCTTCAGATCTGTGATAGAAGGTGTACCCAATAGTCTCTTTTGGGTATCCTATGAAGACACAATTCTCCGATTTGGGTTCGAGCTTATCTGGTTGAAGTTTCTTCATATAAGCATCGCAGCCCCAAACTTTAAGAAACGACAACTTTGGTTTCTTGCCAAACCATAGTTCATAAGGCGTCGTCTCAACGGATTTTGATGGTGCCCTATTTAACGTGAATGCGACCGTATCTAAAGCATAACCCCAAAACGATAGGGGTAAATCAGTAAGAGACATCATAGATCGCACCATATCTAGTAAAGTACGATGACGTTCGGACACACCATTACGCTGTGGTGTTCCAGGTGGCGTCAGTTGCGAAACTATTCCGCATTGTTTCAAATGTAAACCAAACTCGTAACTCAAATATTCTCCTCCACGATTAGATCATAGAAACTTTATTTTCTTGTTACGATGATTTGCCACTTCACTCTAAAATTCTTTGAACTATTCAAATGTCTCAGACTTGTGTTTCATTAAGTAGATATACCCATATCTGCTCAAATCATCTGTGAAGGTGAGAAAATAACGATACCCGCCGCGAGCCTCAATATTCATTGGACCACACACATCAGTATGTATGATTTCCAGCAAATCAGTTGCTCGCTCCATAGTTCCGGAGAACGGCGTTTTAGTCATCTTGCCCATGAGGCACGGTTCGCAAGTACCAAGTGATTCCAGAAGTCCATCAGTATGGAGTTTCTTCATGCGCTTTACACCAATATGACCCAAACGGCAGTGCCACAAATAAGTTGCACTATCATTATCAACTCTGCATCTTTTGGCTTCAATATTATGAATATGTGTATCACTACTATCGAGATCTAATAAAAATAGACCACTCTTCAAGGGTGCATGACCATAAAAGATATTACTCATATAAATAGAACAACCATTATTCTCTGATTTAAATGAATAACCATCTCGCATCAAACAAGATCGAGATATAATGTTCATGCTCAACGCTGGCACCAAATAACAATTATTCAGGTCTAAAACTAATCCCGAAGGTAGATGTAGAGGTAGCGTGCCGACCGCGATCACATCGACTTTGGAACCATTTCCCACGCGCATCATCACCTCGTTCTTAGCCAATCTTCGCTTAATCCGTAGTCCCTGTTTTGAGTTGCAAATATTAGCAACAGAACCAGTATCAAATACCAAGGTACTACTGCAAGCATTAGTAAGGTACACATCAATAACATGTATATCACATATACCTTTGTTCACCTTGCCATACTTCTTATCCGCCAAATACTTGGGGCAGTTCCGCTTCGAGTGAACAGTCTGCTTGCAGTAGAAGCACTAAGTCTCAAGCTTAGGTCCAGATTTGGGTTTCTTCTCTTGAGCAGCAACTTGTTTGTTTTCTTCTTGACATTCCCCTTCTTCTTCCCTTTGCCCTTTTTCTTGAAACTGGTGGTCTTATTGACCATCAACACTTGATGCTCCTTCTCGATTTCTACCTCCGCAGGCTTTAGCATTGCGAAGAGCTCAGGTAGTCTTGTCCATCCCTTGCATATTATAGTTCATCATGAAGTTCTTGTAGCTTGGTGGCAGTGATTGAAGAATTCTGTCAATGACACTATCATCAGGAAGATTTACTCCCAGTTGAATCAAGTGATTATTATACCCAGACATTTTGAGTATATGTTCACTGACAGAACTATTCTCTTCCATCTTGCAGCTATAGAACTTATTGGAGACTTCATATCTCTCAATCCAGGCATTTGCTTGAAATATTAACTTCAACTCCTGGAACATCTCATATGCTCCATGATGTTCAAAACATCATTGAAGTCCCGGTTCTAAGTCGTAAAGCATGGCACACTGAACTATCGAGTAGTCATCAGCTTTGCTCTGCCAGATGTTCTTAACATCGTCAATTGCATCTACAGTAGGCCTGGCACCCAGTGGTGCTTCCAGGACGTAATTATTCTGTGCAGCAATGAGGATAATCCTCAGGTTATGGACCCAGTCTATGTAATTGCTACCATCATCTTTCAACTTAGCTTTCTCAAGGAACGCATTAAAATTCAACGGAACAACAACACGAGCCATCTATCTACAACAAACACAGACAAGCAAAATACTATCAGGTACTAAGTTCATGATAAATTTAAGTTCAATTAATCATATTACTAAAGATCTCCCACTTAGACAGACATCTCTCTAGTCATCTAAGTGATCACGTGATCCAAATCAACTAAACCATGTCCAATCATCACGTGAGATGGAGTAGTTTTCAATGGTGAACATCACTATGTTGATCATATCTACTATATGATTCACGTTCGACCTTTCGGTCTCTGTGTTCCGAGGCCATATCTTTATATGCTAGGCTCGTCAAGTTTAACCTGAGTATTCCGCGTGTGCAACTGTTTTGCACCCGTTGTATTTGAACGTAGAGCCTATCACACCCGATCATCACGTGGTGTCTCAGCACGAAGAACTTTCACAACAGTGCATACTCAGGGAGAACACTTATACCTTCAAATTTAGTGAGAGATCATCTTATAATGCTACTGTCAATCAAAGCAAAATAAGATGCATAAAGGATAAACATCACATGCAATCAATATAAGTGATATGATATGGCCATCATCATCTTGTGCTTGTGATCTCCATCTCCAAAGCACCGTCATGATCACCATTGTCACCGGCGCAACACCTTGATCTACATCGTAGCATCGTTGTCGTTTCGCCACCTATTGCTTCTACGACTATCGCTACCGCTTAGTGATAAAGTAAAGCAATTACCGAGTGTTTGCATTGCATACAATAAAGCGACAACCATATGGCTCCTGCCAGTTGCCGATAACTCGGTTACAAAACATGATCATATCATACAATAAAATATAGCATCACATCTTGACCATATCACATCACAACATGCCCTGCAAAAACAAGTTAGACGTCCTCTACTTTGTTGTTGCAAATTTTACGTGGCTGCTACGGGCTGAGCAAGAACCGTTCTTACCTACGCATCAAAACCACGGCGATAGTTCGTCAAGTTAGTGTTGTTTCAACCTTCTCAAGGACCGGGCGTAGACACACTCGGTTCAACTAAAGTTGGAGAAACTGACACCCGCCAGCCACCTATGTGCAAAGCACGTCGGTAGAACCAGTCTCGCGTAAGCGTACGCTTAGTGTCGGTCTGAGCCGCTTCATCCAACAATACCGCCGAACCAAAGTATGACATGCTGGTAAGCAGTATGACTTGTATCACCCACAACTCACTCGTGTTCTACTCGTGCATATAACATCTACGCATAAAACCTGGCTCGGATACCACTGCTGGGGAACGTAGTAATTTCAAAAAAAATTCCTACGCACACGCAAGATCATGGTGATGCATAGCAACGAGAGGGGAGAGTGTCATCCACGTACCCTCGTAGACCGAAAGCGGAAGTGTTAGAACAATGCGGTTGATGTAGTCGTACGTCTTCATGGCCCGACCAATCAAGCACCAAAAACATGGCACCTCTGAGTTCTAGCACACGTTCAGCTCGATGACGTTCCTCGACCAATATTATCGAGGAGGACTATGGTGGAGGGGGCACCACACACGGCTAAGAGATCAAGAGATCAATTGTTGTATCTGTTGGGGAACGTAGCAGAAATTCAAAAATTTTCCTACGAATCACCAAGATCGCCGTCGGGCACCTGCCTGCCTGCCTGGCCGGCAAGCAGCTCGCTGGAGCGGCACTGGGCTGGGCCGGCAAGTGGGCCGGGAGCAGGCGCCAGGTAAGCTTTTTCCATTTCTTTCTGTTTTCTGTTTTTTTAATACTTCTGCAACTTTGTTGAATTAAATAAAATACTTAGGCTACTCCTATAATCACCAAACTACTCCTGGTCCATAGTTGGATTATTTCCAACATGAAACATTTTAGTTTGGAGATATTTGAGCATTTAAATATTTTATATAATTTTAAATGCCCAAATTCAAATATTTATGATTTAATTCAAAAACCCTAAGCTGGCCTAGGAAAATGTGCACCACTTTTGGCAGAGGTTCTGAGCCAAGACAAAAATGATGGGCATTTTAGAAGGGCATTTCAGGTTCATTAAAAAGTTTTTAGTAAACCCTAATTGGATTCAGAGGGGACTGGGGGTTCTGTCATCCCCATTTCAGGTTTCTGATGAAAAAGTAAACATGATGCAACACTCTAATGCATGGCTAACTAGGATGTGACAACTCACCCCCACTCAAAAGAATCTCGTCCCGAGATTTGGGTTCCTCCGAAAAGAAGGCGGGATACTCAAGTCGAAGACGATCCTCCCTTTCCCAAGTTGCTTCATCCTCAGAATGGTGCGACCATTGTACTTTGAGAAACTTGATATTATGACGTCGAGTGGTACGCTCGGCCTGATCGAGGATACGAATAGGGTACTCTCGATATGTAAGATTATCTTGGAGATCAAGCATTTCGTGGTCCACTCCACGGATAGGATCCGAGAAGCCACGCCTGAGTTGAGAAACGTGGAAGACATCGTGGACTCTGGAGAGGTGCGGAGGTAGTTCCAACTGGTAGGCAACTTCTCCTCGTTTGGCGAGAATGCGAAAAGGTCCAATGTAACGAGGAGCCAATTTGCCTTTGATATCGAAACGATGGGTTCCCTTCAGAGGGGTAACCCGAAGATAAGCCTTCTCGTCAACCTCGAAAGTCATAGCCTTATGTTTTCGGTCATATTGACTCTTTTGACGAGATTGGGCTGTTTTCAACTTTTCACGAACGATGCGAACTTGTTCTTCTGCTTCCTGAATCATATCCGGGCCAAAGAATTGTCTTTCCCCGGTCTCTGACCAGTTAAGGGGTGTTCGACACCGTCGTCCATAGAGAACTTCAAAAGGGGCTTTACCCAAGCTAGATTGATAGCTGTTGTTGTAAGCGAATTCGGCAAATGGAAGGCACTTCTCCCAATCCATTCCGAATGAGATAATAGAGGCTCGAAGCATGTCTTCTAGAATCTGGTTGACGCGTTCCACTTGACCACTCGACTGAGGGTGGAAAGCGGTGCTAAAGGAGAGACGGGTTCCCATAGCATTTTGGAAACTTTCCCAAAATCGAGAGGTGAAAATACTTCCTCGATCCGAGTTAATTTTCAAAGGAACACCATGGAGAGACACTATTCGGGAGATGTATAAGTCTGCCAGCTGACTAGCGGTTATACTCTCACGAACAGGTAGGAAATGGGCTACTTTGGAAAGACGATCGACAACGACGAAAATAGCATTATTCCCTCTCTTGGTCCTGGGAAAACCGGTAATGAAATCCATACCAATTTTATCCCATTTCCATTCAGGAATAGCTAAGGGTTGAAGGGTGCCAGCAGGCCGTTGATGCTCTGCTTTTACACGACGACAGACGTCGCAATTAGCAATATACTGAGCAATTTCTCTCTTCATCCTAGTCCACCAGAACCTCTTGCGTAGGTCCTGATACATCTTAGTACTACCGGGATGAATGGTGAGAGGAGATTCATGAGCCTCCTTAAGGATCAATCGCCTCAGGTTTCGCACTTTGGGAACCACTAGTCGATTCCCGAAGTATACGACCCCTTGATCATTAATGGAGAAACAATTCGCAATTCCTTTCTTGATGTTTCTCTTGATGCGGGAGATTCCCGGATCTACCTTCTGTGCCTTGACGATCTGGTCCGTAAGGGTAGGTTTCGCCACCAAGGTGGAAAGGAAACCTTGAGGAACAATGTGAAGGTTAAGCTTCCGAAATTCCTCATGGAGAAGCGGTTGACTTTGTTGTAACATTAGGTTGTTACAATAAGATTTACGACTTAGCGCATCAGCCATGACGTTGGCTTTCCCTGGGGTGTAAGTTATTCCTAAGTCGAAATCTGTGATCAACTCAACCCAACGTCTTTGCCTGAGATTCAAATCCGGTTGGGTGAAAATGTACTTCAGACTTTGGTGATCAGTGAATATTTCGCAACGGTTACCGAGGAGGTAATGTCGCCAGGTCTTAACTGCATAGACTACGGCTGCAAGCTCTAGATCATGAGTAGGATAATTCTCCTCATGTGGGTGCAATTGCCGTGAAGCGTAAGCAATTACGTGTCGATCTTGCATGAGAATGCAACCTAGTCCTTGTCGCGAGGCGTCGCAGTAGATAACAAAATCCTTGGAGAAGTCTGGCGGTACCAGTACGGGAGCAGAAGTCAAGCGTCTTTTCAGTTCCTGAAAGCTGTGCTCACATTGTGAAGTCCATTCGAACTTCTTATCTTTCTTAAGGAGTTCAGTTAGAGGTTTAGCAACTTTGGAGAAGTTCTCGACAAAGCGACGACAATAGCTCGCTAAGCCCAGAAAACTCCGAACTTGCTTGACCGATTCAGGTGGAGTCCAATTAAGGACGGCTTGAACTCTCTCAGGGTTAACAGCAATACCTTTACCAGATATTACATGACCCAGATAGGTCACTTCTGACAACCAAAATTCACATTTGGAAAACTTGGCATAAAGGCGGTGCTCTCGAAGTTTCTTCAACACTAGCCTTAGATGTTCAGCATGTTCTTCCTCGTTCTTAGAGTAGATGAGTATATCATCGAGATAAACTACGACGAATTTATCCAAATACTCCATGAAGATTGAGTTCATTAACCGAGAAAAGGTGGCTGGAGCGTTGGTTAAACCGAAGGACATGACGGTGTACTCGTATTGGCCATAACGAGTAACAAAGGCCGTTTTAGGAATGTCCTCGTTTCTGATTTTGATTTGATGGTAGCCCAACCTCAAATCCATCTTGGAGAAGACTGAGGATCCAGCGAGCTGATCATACAGGTCGTTGATCCTGGGAAGCGGATATTTGTTATTGATTGTGACCAAATTGACCGGTCGGTAATCTACAACCATCCGGTCCGTACCATCCTTCTTCTTGACGAAGAGGACGGGGCAAGCCCACGGAGATGAACTAGGTCGGATGAAACCCTTTTTCAAGGACTCATCGAGTTTTTTCTTAAGCTCGGCTAGTTCTAGTGGTGCCATCTTATAGGGTCTTCTAGCAATCGGAACGGTTCCTGGAATGAGGTCTATTACGAAATCAACATCCCTGTCAGGTGGAACACCTGGCAATTCCTCTGGGAAGACATCCGGGAAGTCACGGACTACCGGAACGTCCTCAAGGTCTGGCAAAGGGCTGGCGTTAAGAGAATATAATTGTCGCTTGGCTAATCGGGTCAAGACATTGACTATCTTCCCCGAAGGATGAGTGAGTTGAACAGTCCTAGAGAAGCAATCAATTTTGGCATGATGAGCTGACATCCAGTCCATACCCAAAATGATATTAATATCTGAAAATTTGAGAGCTATCAAAGATGCAAGGAAAACAAGTCTGTCGACTTGGATTTCATTTCCATAACTTACCCTGGAGGTCTGCCATCTAGAACCAGGAGTAGAAATTTCCATAGTGGATGGCATGTCACAGAATGCGGTGTTATGCAGACGAGCATAGTTCTCGGATATAAATGAATGAGAGGCTCCTGTATCGAAAAGAACAGATGCCGGGTGGCAATTAACAAGGAGCGTACCGAGAACGACGTTGGGATCCTCTTGAGCTTCATCGGCAGAGATACAGTTGACATGGCCACGTGTAGCGGTGGCCGGCTTGGCGTGGAACACTTTCCCTGTCGGCTTGCCACGGCCAACAGCTTTAGCAGATTGGTTGGGGTTGGTCTGGGGACACTCACGCATATAGTGGCCAGATTCCCCACACTTGAAACAAGTCACGGAACTGGTACGTGGAGGAGCATTGTTGGTTGGACCCCCATAGGGCTTGGCTGGTGCAGACTGTTGAACGGGGCGAGGCGCCTGGAAAGATGGCCTCGGTGTGAACCTGGGTGGCAGGGCGGTGTTGGGCACCCACACGCGGCGCTTCTGAGGACCAGCACCGGATGAGGAACCCATGTCACGGCCATGCTTGCGTGTTGCATCATAATCAGTCTGACCAGTTTCAGCACTGATGGCCTTGTTAACAAGTTTCTGAAAAGATGTGCACTCATGCAGACGGAGGTCGCGGCGAAGCTCAGGACTAAGCCCCTTACGGAACCTTGCTTGCTTCGTGGCATCAGTAGAAACTTCCTCAGTTGCATATCGTGCGAGGTTACCGAACTCCCTGTTGTAAGCATCCACAGAGAGTCGGCCCTGAGTGAAACTGCAAAATTCCTCACGTTTACGGTCCATGAGACCCTCCGGAATGTGATGTTCACGGAAAGCCTCGCTGAATTCAGCCCAAGTAGTGACATGGCCCGCTGGGCGCATAGCTCCATAATTCTCCCACCATAGACTGGCGGGGCCTTCAAGATGATATGCAGCAAAGGTGACCTTGTCAGCCTCCGCTACCAGCGCGGATCGCAGTTTGTGAGAAATACTGCGAAGCCAATCATCAGCGTCGAGAGGCTCGACGGAGTGGTGGAATGTGGGTGGATGTAACTTGATAAAATCACTGAGTGACACCACGTTAGTCCTCTGATGGTGTGCCGTGTTCTGTTCAATACGCTCCCACAAACAGTTGGTCTCCCGCTTGTTTCTTTCGGCTTCCATCATAACCTCGGCTAGGGAAGGAGGATGAGGCAGATTTGCATTCCTGACTTCGCTGCCTTCGGCCTGCTCTTGGGGAGCAGGGTTAGTGCGCGTGTTGACCATCCTAGGTAAACAAGACAATTATTTAGTCAGGATGATAAAATTCCGACATAGGATACAGAATATAAAGAATAACTCGGAATGCAAGATGATCATCCGTATGACATGGTAGATACAGAAACTGCTTCTTTATTCCATCGTCATACACACCATACAGGGTTTAGTACAAGACCAAACAAAGTACTATTACGGTGAAAAGAGGATTACATCTCATCGGAGGCATTCCAAGCTCCTATACATTATTTTTCTACACCTCCGGAAGGCGATACAAACTAGGTCATATCCCACGAGTCACGTAGGACGATAGACGACACAGCTAACACGAACTAGTGATACTACCACTAACTCAGACCGATCCGTAGTAGTCCTCGTAGAAGTCACCTCCATAGCCTGGAAGCTCAACATGATCATCCGGAAACAGACGATCTCGCGGAGCTTGTGGACCATAGGGGCTAGGATGAGGTCTTGGACCAACAGACGGTGGCCTGCGGGGACCGCGAGGTGGGGTGATGCCTCCTACATCACGCCAACCCATCACGTATGGCAAAGCAGACCTCACAGGATAGAGATCGTGCATATCCGAATATCCAGCTTGCACCGCCGGTGCAAACCGAGTCAATGTGGCCCAGTGGTCAGCACGGGTATTGAAGAGCTCTAACCTCAAGGCCCGATTTTCACGGTCCTTATCCTCGAGCATCTCAGCAGTGGTGCGAGTCCGTGAATCCTCCTGGGTGGGGTCAGCATAGATAGCCTGGAGATACCCTTGTGCTCCCGGAAGTGATCCTGGCATATACCGGAAATCAGAGTCCCGAAATAGACCAGATCTGACTCGCATGATGGTCATCATAGAGTAGGCGGCGTCCTGCACAGCCATCTCAATAGTAACCCCGAGTCCATAGGAGCAGTGAAGGGGCTCGGTGGACCCAGGATAAGATGGAAATATCCTGACAGTGCAGAGATACTGGCTTTGATTAAAGTCTCGGAGTTGCTCTTCGACCGTGTACTCAGGATACCAACGGTATCCAGCCTCAGTCATTACCCTGACCAACATGGCAGTATGGCCGGGTACATCTAGGCATCGAGTCAGGCGAACCACTTGATTAAGGTCGCGAGTGGCCATCTGAAAGCACAATCATAATGCAAAGGCATTAGAATTTCTAGCAAAATTTCGGCAGCATAACAGTTGTAAATGCTCAAGAAGGATTTTGAGACATTTGACAAAGGATTTCATACACACCCAACATCATCATATCAAAGTTCTGAATCCATCCTAACAACATAACGTGGTAGAAGAACTGAACTAGGCTTGTATCCATCAACCCTATAAGGTACTACTGATTAGTAACGCGTGATCCTGATAGAGAGAATAGATCCTAATTCCTTAACCCCCGGTGGAAGAATAGACTGACTCAGATCAGAATGTCATAAGATAAAGGAGTAAAAAGAGCCTTACGTTCCAACCCACAAACAATTCCCCTACATATAACTAAAGAATTTCTAGACTCAACATCGACCGGTTTGGCTTGGAGAACCTACAGGCAGTCCGGCTCTGATGCCAACGCTGTCAGGACCCCGACTCAATGTCACATCGATCTAGCTTGTAACACCTCATATCACTTTGCAGCCTCACGCACGGTAACCCCACGGGTGTCGCCTTACCTTTGCCCGGGACCGTTTGCGCCTTTTGGCTCACGTATATGATAGTGTCGCTAGCATCCATATGATAAAGAGCCCGGGCTGACATGACTAGTCGTAAACCCAAAGTGGCACAGACTTACAGGGACAGGCATCCATGACCCAGCAACGAACGTGTCGGTCATCAGCAAGTGGGTCCTGGCTATAGCACTGGGCTAGCAGGACTCCGGTAAACTGGGCTGTAGCGGGCTAACAGGACTCCGGTACTCAATGCGTGACATTTCCCCGAAGGGACAGACACAGGAACGAAGAAGGACACATGCCGGCCAGCCTAAGTGTTCCCGAGCAGCAGCAAGCTACCATGGCTCAGAGGTAACACTAGGAGACATTTCCCGGTAAGAGAGGCTACTAAGGATAAACAACTAGATAGTCAGATCCCACACATACCAAGCATTTCAAACATACACACAATATGCTCGATATGTGCAAATACAACAAGGCATCACAACATGACTCTATGACACAAGTACTTTATTTAAGGCTCAGAGAGCCATACATAACATACACACAGGTACGGGTCACACGACCCAGCATTCAAGTCATACAGTCATACAAACCAGCAGCGGAAGTAACTTGTCTGAGTAAAGACAACTAGTAAAATAAAAGAGGCTTGGAAAGCCTAGCTATACTACGTGGTCCTTCACAAGCTCAGGATCACCACCTGGGCCTTAGCCTACTCATTGATGTCAACGTCTACGTAGAACCCATCAGAAGGGGTTGCAGCGTCTTCTGTAAAAATGTAAATTATAGCAACATGAGTACAAAGGTACTCAGCAAGACTTACATCAGATCCTACATACATGCATATTATCAAGAAGGGTTGGTGGAGTTGTTGCAGCAAGCCAGCTTTGACTCTTGGCTAGGCTAACCTACGAGACTCCAACCCGAAATGGTTTTGCGCACACGAGTCCGCTACTCACCAATTCAATACACTACCGAGGATCCACCTCCGTCTTCCTACGGAAGAGCCATCCTCGGCACTCACACTTATCTTGAGGCTTTTAGTAGTTTCCATTTACTTGTCTATGAACTGTATAGGCAACCAAGTAGTCCTTTACCGTGGACGCGGCTATTCGAATAGATCATGATAACCCCGCAGGGGTGTACTTCTTCATACACGCTCTCACCACTTACCGTCGTTTACACGACATGTACTCGGCAACCTTCAAGCGGAAGCCCAACGTGGGTGTCGGCCACGACCTACCTAACCACCTAAGCCTCCAGTCCAGGTTTATCGGCTATCCAGGTTCCATCCGCAGGGAGTCCGGCCGAGGTTTCCCATACGGCCCCGAACGATGTGAACAGGGTTCCCGAGATACCTAACGGGTATTCGGTACACCCGGCCACGTACCTACCACATCACAGCCCACCCCTACGGTCAGCGCTGTCCACGGCCTCCAGTAGGCTACAAACACCAGAAACTACTTGCAACTCCTGGACGGAGAACTAGGGTGAATAAGAAGCTGAGAGGGTCCATTGGTTTCGGGCCCAATGCATGGTAGTAGCTGATTCTTAAATCACACATACAGATCTCAGTGCTTAAGGTCGGCTTCAATGAAACAACCCACCATGTACTCCTACATGGCCTCTCATCGATACCTTTACCAAATCGTGTTCACCACACCACTCTTATTACCGACATAATCATTTCACTCTAGCCCATCACCCAGATAAACCAGACCTGACACGACTCTAAGCATAGCAGGCATAGCAAGGTAGGAACAACACATACATATGGCTCAATTAACTCCTACACATGCTAGTGGGTTTCATCTAGTTACTGTGGCAATGACAGGTCATGCAGAGGAAGTGGGTTCAACTACCGTAGCACACAGCAGTTTGAAACGCGTTGTCTTAATGCAGTAAAAGAGAGCAGGAGCGAGAACATGGGATTGTATCGATATGATCAAATGGTTGGTTGCTTGCCTGATGGTTCGATGCACTGATACGGTTCTTCGTTAGGGTAATCACGATACTCCTCGGAGGCAGATCCTGCCGCAAAGAACACCGATACACAACCATCACCAAACAATGTGCAACAATATGATGCATGCATGAAACATAGCAATATGAGAGTGTTGGGCTAATGCAACTAAGACCCGAAGGGTTTGAACCAATTTGAATCAAAGATTCAAATTTCAAACTCAAACATGGCCTTTTAAAGTGCTTTTCCTTGTTCTGCAGTAAACATCAGGTTAACTTGTTTAATCATGCATGAAAATAGTACAGATGGATAGATTGGATTTTTCTGATCATTTTTCATATATAATTTGTCTGATTTGGAGTTACAGAATAAAAGTTATGAATTTTTGAAGTTTAAATTATATTCTGGAATTTCCTATATTAGAATAATTCCAGAAAATCAATTATTGCGTCAGCCTGACGTCAGTGTGACGTCAGCAGGTCAACGGAACACGTCCGGCTCAAACCTGACAGTGGGTCCCGCATGTTAGGGTGATTAAATTAATTAAAGTTTAATTAAAACTAAACCTGTTTAATTAACAGGGCTGGGCCCCACCTGTCATTGACTCAGGGGAGTCAACCAGGGCCCACCCGTGGTCAAACCCGGGTCGGCTGCACCGGCGTTTAGCCGCCGGCGAGCCCGACGCGGCGGCGGAAGTGGTTTTGGCCGTTTCGGCCACCAAATGGGTCGCGGAGACCACCGGAGTGGAGCTGGGGACAAGCCGCAGCTCTTGGTGGAGTCCGTTGGAGTCGGGGTGGCCGGAGTTGGCGCCGGCGACGACTTTGGCGGCCACCGGGGTTCGGCCGAAGACGAACTTGACGCTAGAGGGGTCGGTGAGGCTCGGGGAGTGGCTAGCTAGGTGCTAAGTGACACGGTGAGCATGATGGACACCGTGGAGTGGTCGGAGGGTAACCGGGAGCACGTCGGCGACGAGCTCCACGGCGGTGGGTGCGGTTGAGCTCCGGGAGCTCGCTACACGGCTCGGGAGCAAGAACGGAAGGAAGGGGAAGATGGCTAAGCTCACAGTGAGTGCGACGAAGCCCTTGGTGTGGCCGGAGATGGACCGGAGCGACGACGGCGTTGAAGGGGATCTCCGGCGACGGCGGTTCGGGCGAGGTCGTTGCGGTGGACTCGGGCATTGCGAGCGCTCGGGGCTCGGCTTGCTCGATGGAGTGGACAGCGGCGGAGCTCCTGGACACGATGAGAGGACGCACGGGCGGCGGGGAGCACGGCTACGACGAAGGCACGGCGATGGTG
>NC_057801.1:753300704-753331040 GCF_018294505.1 Triticum aestivum
TCGCCGTCGGGCACCTGCCTGCCTGCCTGGCCGGCAAGCAGCTCGCTGGAGCGGCACTGGGCTGGGCCGGCAAGTGGGCCGGGAGCAGGCGCCAGGTAAGCTTTTTCCATTTCTTTCTGTTTTCTGTTTTTTTAATACTTCTGCAACTTTGTTGAATTAAATAAAATACTTAGGCTACTCCTATAATCACCAAACTACTCCTGGTCCATAGTTGGATTATTTCCAACATGAAACATTTTAGTTTGGAGATATTTGAGCATTTAAATATTTTATATAATTTTAAATGCCCAAATTCAAATATTTATGATTTAATTCAAAAACCCTAAGCTGGCCTAGGAAAATGTGCACCACTTTTGGCAGAGGTTCTGAGCCAAGACAAAAATGATGGGCATTTTAGAAGGGCATTTCAGGTTCATTGAAAAAGTTTTTAGTAAACCCTAATTGGATTCAGAGGGGACTGGGGGTTCTGTCATCCCCATTTCAGGTTTCTGATGAAAAAGTAAACATGATGCAACACTCTAATGCATGGCTAACTAGGATGTGACACAAGACATCTTTGTCGCACGGCCCCGGGTTGCAACAAATGACATCATTTCTTTCACGGACCCAAGCCCAACGAGATGCCTGACTAGGTATCGCCGATGATGGTTGCCTAACTAGCCAGTCAATGATCTAGCCAGGGTTGTTAAAGTCCATCTCATTCACTTCATCTCTTGTTCCACACAATGCGATTTACCTTGCAAGAGTGCGTCTATGAATTTTCTCTTTCTTCTTGATATTGCTTATGTTTTTCTCTTTAGCTTGGTATAACTTAACTTTGTCATCGTCACATTTCGACACATAATACTTTGAAAAATCTCTAGAAGCCGCATTCAATGCATCGACGGCTTTGACCCACAAGTCCATCTTTTCCTCAATGACCACACGTTCACGCTTCACCGCCGCCTCCGCAGAAGTCTCTACAAAGATGATCGATCCCATCCTGCAAGTCGAGGGATTACTATAACGGTCATCCAAGGCAAAAATCCTAACCATCTCTTGACAAAAACTATAACCCTAGGACTAGATCAAGCTATAACGTTCATGATATAGGCATTTACTTAAGCATAACCTTGACCCTAACCCTAACCTTAACCCTAACCATATCATTAAACCTAACCCCAACAAAACCCTAAATGATATTTCTTACTACCCAAACAATGCTAGTCACACAATACATTATCAGCACAAACATTACCCTAAATGCATCATATACATTGATTTCACCACAACAAAACCATGAACTAGGGTTTCCAACAAAATGAGCAAAATGCATGATTTCAACCAACCAAATGAAGGGGCCGGGGATGGGAGAGGTACCTTGGGTGAGCAAATGCACACGATCCACGGGACAAGTCTCAAGAAATGGAGGGGGATCTAGTGGGTGATATGGTGGAGGAGAAGAGGGGAGAGAGATTGAGCTCGAAAGAGGAATGGGGTGAATGAGTGGGTGGGGGAGCACAGCTACCACCCCTCACAGCCTTATCTAGGACCCTACCGCTAGACAGCCCGACGGTAGGTCGCAAGAGATTACCACCAGGGTCAGCGGCGGTAGGTCCCTTCACCACATGTCTACGACCGTTAACTGACAGACGCCGTCAGGGAACCTACCGCCAGGAGGGGCGGCGATAGCCTGTAGATCGCAACCGCCAGGGCCTCCGGCGGTAGCAAAAGGGTCAAATCTCAAAAAATTTCCAGACCGGAGTTAGATCCTTCTAAACTACACAAAAAGGGTTAAAACACAAAAAATTGCCCCGGCGGGATGTTGGGGACACGTTTCTCCCGACCATGCCTGCTCTCTCGGGCCACGTGAGCCACGCTCGACCGCACGAGCAGCCGACCGGGCAACCGCACGCCTGGCCCACCTGGCGTCGCGGGTGCGTCCAGTGGCACAGATCCCGCCGGCGATACGCCTGGTGCCCACATGAATACCGTAGTGGATCTGCCTGAACCGTCTGATCCCGAGGGCTGCGGATTTTCTGTGGCCGCTGTTACATGTTCGGATCCCTGCATAAAATCATAGGAAGTTTCACATGTTTTCTCATCGTTTGCGGCTGGTTCCTGCACATTTTCAGCCAAGTTTTCATCAAAGACATCAGGAATTGACATGCGGTCACCTTGGTCTCCTACATCCCATCGAAGAAAATTGGTCTAAGGTAGAAGAACAAGTACTTTGCGAATTTGAGCACCGGCATTTGGATGAAGCTTGGATAAAGGAAAAATGTGTTCATCAAAAACAACATCTCTGAAAATGTAAACACGACCATAAGCAACATCTAGGCACTTATACCCTTTCTAGAGATTGCTACAACCCAAAAAACACATTGTTTGGAGCGGAATTCGAGCTTATTCTGGACGCAAATTTGGCCACACGACACAACCAAAGATTCGGAGAAAATTCTAACTGGGTTTAGTGCCAAACAAATGTTCAAGAGGAGTTTGATTTTTGATGACACGACTAGGAACACGATCAATTAGATAGACCGCAGTGAGGAAAGCTTCATCCCAAAATTTCAAGGGCATCCCACGTAGTCGATCTATCAAGGATCAAGCAATCACACAAGCACAACAACAATATTTGTTAACGAGGTTCACCAATATGGCTACATCCCCAGGGCCAAACTACGGGTGCTCCTTCCCATGGCGCCGCTACAATACCGCACATCGGCCGCCCAGGCACCAGCACAGGCCGCCAACCCCCCGCGTGCCTGTGCTATTATGTTGGCATAGATTACATCGTGTGTCTACCCTCTCATTATATAAGAGGCCCAGGATACAAGTGTCCTACTAGGACACGACTCCATACCCTATCTACACACAGTCCAAATTCAAGTCCAACTATTACGTACCATGTACAATAATATTCGACACAACTCTAACAAACTCCACCTTGACGAATATTCTCCATCATCTTGAATTCATCCATGCGTCGAACATCCATGTACATTGGACTCGAGATTATACCATGAGCACCGCTTCTACTCCCAGACTCCACGTGACTCCACTTGCAATTGTAGTCCCTTCTTGTCTCCTTCACAATCAACACTCGAGCAAAATGAAGTTCCTCACTACTCTAATTTGCGCTCCCAAATTTCAGAGTATCAGTTCCATGTCATCACACATCGACCACTGATCTGCGTGAAAGTGAACAACTCACATATTGGACGTCACATATAAGAGTTACAACATCACCGCTTTTTTTCTCCAATACGCCTGGGAGCGTATCTTTGCATTGATAGATAGGGTGAGAAGTACAAGGTTTGGGACCTCCAGCACGTACACAAGAGAGGCATACTAGAGGCCCTCGCGAGCAGGAGAGTGGGGTTGCTCAGCCCCAATACAACACTTTCTACATTACATCAAGTATTGATTGGATCCCTTTGGCGCCGGCCTTCGCCCAGGCGCGTATGTCATCTTGGATGCAGAAGAACAAGAAGCTCGTGGAGGGTTTTCGTTGGTCGAAGATGCATGCGTTGCAGTGCTTCCAGATTGCCAAAGCTACCAAGGGGACAATCGACGCAAGTGCCTTGCGGAGCGAGGGGGTGTGGAGTTGGTCGCGGTCCTCCACCAATCATAGAGAACATCGCCGCTTTTTCTTGACCGTGTATCTGAAACATGATGGAATTTCATCGTCACTCTTTGTCACCCTAAGTCAAATTCATAGTTGCCTCACCCTTTTTTCGGATAGTCACTGACATGTTCCATAGCTATAACGCGCTGCCTCCTTCTGTACTTGCCATCCACACTTTCCCATGTGCACTAAATATCACAGAATACACGACCATGTAATCTCTCAGCTTTTGACAATTTTAGGCTTTCCGTCATTTTCATAGATTCTCTATGGTCAACTCATGTTCATCAACTAGCACCGATAGACACTGTCACCAACTTGAATCTGGTACTCATCAACACTGCTTCATCATCCCTGCACACTTTTTCTGACCACATGTCTCACCATTAGTTCCTTGTTCTGTCGTTGTGTCCCGTGCTTACCGCACGCCTCACCGCTATCACCGCGTTGAGCCTCTGCTATCCTGGTCGAGTTTTCTGGGTAGCTAGCCCAAACTTCCTCAACCTCCAATGTAGAGAATCATTGATCATCACCAATCGATGCCGAGTATCACATCTCCATCATACCACTAGGCCCCAGTCTATCCACGTGTCTCTCGCTCTCCCACTAAAATAGGCTTCGATTCTTCGACATATTACACCGTAGCCCCTTCATCAACACAGAGTGAAGTCTCCTGCTAGACTTCAGCTCCACCTTAAACATGACTCCATGTAGCCGCGCCATCCTACCCCGCGCCCTGTCGACTTCAAGCTCTCTCATGTGTGCACTGCCTTGAATCAACCCTGCGCCATAGTCTTGTCGAAGCCGCACAAGCCCTCAGGCCTGCACCATATGTTTTTACGCCCCAGAAGTCGGCCATCATCAACATCATGCTCCTATGTCATCGTCGCTGAAATCACCGCCATCTTCTGCTTTGACCAACATCCATGTCGGTCCATCAAATTGTCCAGTCCGACCCAACAGAAAGTATTCGACCACAACCATGCTCCACTCTGCGTCGTGTGAGCTCGCACATCTCTATGCATTACGTAACGCCCTGTGTATGCGTGATCCTGCCGTGATGCACTTCATACTTCTTCAAGCCTTATGCGCCAGTCCTTGCCATAGATACTCGAAGCCCCTCATCATACTGGAACCAAAGGAAAAAAAATCCATGCAATACTTGACCACGCTAGATCCCTTCTCTGCACAATTCCTTCTTCTTGTCTTTCCATGAATTAGCTTCTCCACGTATCAGCAAGTCCCCTTTTTCCAAAGAAATCTCGCACTAGTTCCTCCACAACATTTTTTTAGTGTCACTAGTATTTATTCAACTAAAACAGAAGTTTGGATACAACTAATATTCGAAGTATGTAAAAGCCACATATGGCGCCCCACATCTAGTGACAAAGCCGCTCTAGCTATATTGTGTGCATCGAGATTACATTCTCTGCCTTCGTGGTCCAGATGGACCTCTTCGAATTCCTTCATTTTCTCTTTAATGTCATTGATCACCATAGCATTTGACCCTCTAAATTCCGACTTCAGATGATTGATCGTCGCTAAACAGTCCATCGTAATATGGAGCTTCTTGATGTACAGATCCTCAGCCAAGGCAAAGGCCTCCCGTACAACCATTGCTTCCAGGCTTTCTGGTAATGTCATACCTTCAAAAATCACAGCAGAAGAGCCAATGTACGTGCCGCTATAGTCTCTGCACATGGTGGCCAATGCCCCTCTATTTCCATTCTTTGAAACCGCCGTATCAACCTGAAACTTGTAAAAGTTCTCTTTTGGTGGTTTCCACTTTGATGATCTCCAAACAGGGGCTGAGTTCCAATTCTTAGTCTGACAAGGAATGAGTGTAAGATCATCAAGGTATTTTCTGATAAAGCTGAACGTGGAAAGTGGAGACTGAAACTCGTTCCCTCATGGATCTCTCGCCTTCTTGCCCAGCAGATCGACCACAACGTCACCAACACCTTGATGAATTCATCCTCCCGAATAGATTCCTTCAAAGTTAGGCCACACACACTGCACCCTGGGCATCGCGCAACAGCAGCCCTGCCCGGGCCATGGGCTGCCCGACCTGGCTCCCGCCAGCAAGCAGATAACAGCCATGGGCCAGCGAAGGACCCAACCTCGCCCGACAGGGCCTTGACCGCCCTACCAGCCTCCAGGGCCTGGTGCCATGGACCACATCTCGTCCGTCTCACACGTAGCCGCAATCGCATCGTCCATGTTTACGTCGCATTGCACGCGCCGATGCCTAGCAGTTCCACTTCTACCGCCGCTTCTGATTACGATCGATCTAGATCAATCCAATCTGCCCATGAAGGACCTGGCACCAACGCCTCGCTGCTCCTGATCCGGATCTTGTACTCACCGACTTCTGCTTGCTTTAGAAAATTCGACCGATCGTCCTGGCTTTCCCGTCGACTACCACGAGATTACTCCCGATCACCTGACACACCATGGATCGAACTAATTTCTTTTGCAGCCTTCGGCATCATGACCAACGATCACAACCTCAAATCGAATCTTGCTCTGATACCACTTGTTAGAATAAATCCGAGGCGCGTAGTCGATCTATCGAGGACCAACCAATCACACAAGCACGACACCAAGATTTGTTAACGAGGTTCACTGATATGTCTACATCCCGGGACCTGACTAGGAGCGTTCCTCCCCATGACACTGCTACAATACCGCACACCGGCCGCTCGGGCACTGACACACGCTGCCGACTCCTTGTGTACCTGTGCTATTATGTTGGCATAGGTTACATCATGTGCCTACCCTCTCATTATATAAGAGGCATATGATACAAGTATCCTACTAGGACACGACTTCATACGTTGTCTACACATAGTCCAAATTCAAGTCCAACTGTAACCTACCTTGTACAATAGTATTTGACACAACTCTAAAAGAGGGCTTTGCCGGCTGCTGCAAGTTCGTCCGCGAGCCCCTTGACCTTAGTGAAGTAGGCTGCAGTAGAGAGGTCCCCCTTGCACGAGTTTTCGATCTGGGCGGGAAGTTGAATTTCCCTCGCCCGGGACTGAGTGGAGAAGCTCTGGAGGAGGGCCGTCCAGACACCAGCGGCGGTGGTGAAGTTGCTGACCTGAAGGAGCACGTCGCGATAGAGAGTGGCCAGCAAGGTGAGAACCTGCTGGTCCTGGGTGACCCACATGATGTGCGTGGGATTCAACATCTCCATGACCTCCTTCGTCCTGGAGACGTCCTTCTCGGAGTAGAGGATGGCGTGAGGTTCCTTAGTGCTGCCATCAAGCCACTCATATGCGTGGGAGTACTTGAGCCTTCCAAACCAAAAAATTCTTCCTGGTGAGCTTCTCGGAGATGGTGTGGCCGAGGGCAGCGAGGGAGGTAGCGGTAGCCATGGTGAGAGAGGAGGAGGAGCTAGACATCAACTAGATTAGATGGAAGAGAGGCTCTGTTACCATGTGAAAACAAAGGATGAAAGCGTATGCTTAGCAGGGATGTGGTACATTTGATATATAGGCAAAGTCTGATAGATTACATCGGTGGTTGAGGTCCTGGATTGATCTACAAGTTAGGAAGCTAACAACCTAGGATACGGCTAAATCTCAGGACCTCAATATTGCTACAACCCAACACACATACACGCTACATATTCGGTTTATATCATACTGATACAACACAATGTTTAACAGAAGGGATATGCATCTGATTATTCAGACGAATGATCATTCAGAATTCACAACTTTCAAGCAGGCTATTGACATGCGGCCCGATGAGCCGGGCCATGTCTGTGTGTGTGTGTTGTACGGTTCAGCGAGAAGGGGGAGTCTATTTCTTCTGTTCTTCTGTTTTCTTCCTGGAGACACTTTGGTAACAAACAACGTGAGACCTTTTGACCATTTATGTCGTAGTATGTTTCAAAGAAGCAGCCGGCTAGGGTCGACCTGGGCAGCCTCTTGGTGTGGTCAGGGTGGGAGGAGATCACGCCACCGCCTAGACACGCACTTTCCAGCAGCAGGTGAACTTGTAGCTTTATGTATTAGGGCTAATAGCACACAACTTAGGATTTAACACATATTTAGGATCTTGATCTTATGATTATAACACCTTAAACGTGGAAAGGAAGCTACTACTGACCAGAATCAGCATGGGCCATGAGGGATAGACCCATGGCCCTAGGCTTGAAGATGGGCAGCAGGAATGCCGCAGTTGTGCAGGAGCAGGGGCGCGCGCAGGGTGCCACCGGCACTACTCTTGTGGTAGTGGCGGTGGTAGACGGCCTTCTGAATTCCCTACCGTTCTTTTAGGACCGATTTATAGGAGTTGGGGTTTAACTCGTACATATATTTGCTTGCCTCATTGGGGCACGATCTCCTGCTTTATATATGTGGCACTAGGAAGACCAGGGACTAAAACCAATTTTTTTTGAGGGACTGAAACCAAAGTTAGTTATGAGTGCCTAGGATGAAAGCACGGTCGTGAGGGGAGGAGACTTTATCTCCCCTATTTTCTCTCTGTTA
The DNA here is from genome assembly GCF_018294505.1 of Triticum aestivum. Lineage (NCBI taxonomy): Eukaryota > Viridiplantae > Streptophyta > Magnoliopsida > Poales > Poaceae > Triticum > Triticum aestivum. The sequence goes on from NC_057801.1 coordinate 753,308,817, forward strand.
AACGTCCTAAAATCAATTCTAACACTCCCCTTGATCCTAAAGTTAATAAGCATCATAAGTCCACTCTCAATAGAACCAAAGTACTCCCTCCGGTCCTTTTTACTCCGCGTATAGATTTGGGTCAAGTCAAACTTTACAAAGTTTGACCAAATATATATTAAAAAGTATCAACACCTACCATACTGAATATATATTCCATGAAACTACATTTTGTAATGAATCTAACAATATTGATTTGGCATTGTAAATGTTGATATTTTCTTCTATAAGTTTGGTCAAAGTAGAGATGTTTTGACTTAAGACAAAACTTATATGCAGACTAAAATGGACCGGAGGGAGTAGTGAACTGAGCGTAGTTGTGATGATTAGGTTTCTTATGGTAGAAGCAACCCATCAGGGTTCAAGTCCAAGACATGCCACATGCTCGCATTTTCCAGGATTTATTCGATAGTTTTCGGCTATGTTTGTTTGGTGAGAGAAGACGTTCCTATCAACTACGAGGGCTGCGGTGACTTCACTAATCTCAAGATGTTGTGCCAGCTCAGTATCTCGAAGGTCCTTATAGGGGTAGGGTGTGCGTGCGTGCGTTCATATGAGTGTGTCTCATCTACGCCGGCTCGTTCTCTTCCTCCTGTCCTCCTGTCATGATTATGGCCTATAAGGAGTGTTTGGAATCCACCTCAACTTCTTTTGACATTATTCGTTGGAGGCAGTGTGCTGGCGGTCCGGCTATCCAAAATGGTTTCATTCCGAACAACGGTTGAAGGTGCGGTTTGGACATCAATTGCAATCTTTATTTTCAGTTTTGGAACTGGGTTATAGTTTTTATTTTCTTTGGTCCTTTGGTGCTACAATTTTTATTTTCTCGAGTCCTTTTGTGAGCACCTGTTCGCTCTGGTCAGGACCCTTCTATCTTAAAAATAGAAGTGTGGCGGAACAACTTCAGTTCCATGATCGCGCTTCATAATACTCATCATAACACCCATGTAAACTTTGTTCAGATTATTTCTTAATGATGACAAAGATACAGTTTGTTCAAATAATTTTCTTACCAACATTATTGCCAAGAGGAGAGCCAGTGGTGTGCACAAATAAGACTCACATGGACTCAGTCATCAGCACAAGGTTAGCAACAAACCCTGCAAACCGGGTGTAGCAAACAGTACCGAGTGTCGACACGGCCAGGCACGACCATTTTGTGCCCAGAGCTTCTTTCCCACTCACTCTTTCTAACCAAGAGCACAAAATTCCCCACCGGGTGGCAGAGAGTTCGACCATAATATCAACAGAAGAGTTAACAGAACACACCATCACTCGCTAGAATTCATTCATCATCAAGTTTCAACATTAACGCGTCAATCCAAACAAGTCAACCACGAGACTGGAATATTTGTCAGTTCCAACATGCAAAGTTTGATAAAAGAGGCTCATAGTCTACCCAGCCAGCCAACAGGATGGCCAAGTAACCATGGATTTGAGTCCAATCGAGAAAAAAGGTTCCACAATATAGTACATGTTAAACCTTCTATTTACATTACCATATCACACTAGCTCTATGCAGTGGCTAGCGGCGGTGATCTTTCTAGCAGGAATGGCGGGGTGCCTGTTCCTACATGAGGGATCAACGCGGGTGTCTCCCTCAATAAAGTTAATTGCAAGGAACTACCACACTTCGGCACGTCGTAACGAATCAGTACCATTAGTCACATTTTTTGCAGTTCAGTGCTAACTCTAAGCCTAAGTTTGCAAAACGGTCTGACAGCCGTATAAGCACGTATTGACCGTGTATCTGACTGATCGGGCCCACACGTCAGGTCACACGGTGGCGTACCTGCGCACGCCTCGCCGCTGACTCGGGCCCACCCGGCTCGGTCGTTGTTTGTGGCTCAGTCGGGTCGAACCCGAACGTGACGAACCCTATCTTTCATCTCCCCTCTCCCTCCTCTCCCTCTCACCTCTTTGGCGATGGTGGCGGCAACTCCTTGCAGCGGTGACGGTGCGGGCGGGTACGGAGACCTTCGCGGCCTCGGGAGTGATGACCACGTAGGTCTGGACGACAGTGGCTCCAGTTCGTACTACTCCAGCACCGCGGATGAGGACTAGGAGGAGGAGGCGGCGCTGTCCATGGAGGACAGGGTGAGGCTAGCAGAGATTTGGGTGGCCAACCCTACCAGTAGCCATCACTGGACCAGTGGAGCTGGTGGCGGCGTGTTGTAAGTGCCTCTCTTCTCTCCTTCTTTCTGCCTATTTCAAAACTAGGGGCTAGGGTTAGTTGCTCATGATAGTTTAAACTTTTGTTGTCAATTGTAGTTTGGATGATGATGTTTGGGATGTTCGGATTCACTTTGATGCACAATATAATTTGGATAGGAAGATATGCAACTCATATGTGACTTTTCTAAACCTATATGCACTGATACAAACACAAGGTTTTTCTTTCTCACATGAACTGTACCACATGAAGAAATTAGGCATAGGAGAGGACAGAGAGAGCATGGGCTAGAACTGATTGACACAAACATCAAACTGCAGCAACTAAAGAAGGAATATGAGCATAGTTTAGTTCTGAATTTGCTAGTGAGGGCAACAACACCTTTTGTATGTCAAATAGAAGAAGATTCAGTGAGATCAAATTTCAGTAATGTCTGTCAGAGAGAAGAAGATTTAGCAACTATATTGTATGAACCAGTTGTTGTGTATGATCTCAGTGAGCCTGCAGTTCTTGTTGTTGATGAAGGTGTTGTTTTTCATAGTCAGTATAGCAGTAGTCCTACTCAACCTACTACTGTGTGCACACAAGAGAGCAGAAACTTTAGAAAGGACAAGCTCAAAGCTATAATGGAGGAAGAGCCAGTGTTAGAGGAGGCACATAATAGTAGTGATGACTCTGAGGCTGCATATGACAGTGATAACAATCCTTTGTGCATGCATAAGTACAGGATTTTTGAAGACACGGACATAATAGAGGGGAATATATTAGCATAGCAAGAAGATGAAGATCAATATGAAGATTCAGAAGAGGAACAAGTACATTATGAGGGTGACACTAAGGTTGAGGATTTGTCCGAGATGGAGGAGGAGGAGCAGGAGCAGGAGAAGGAGGAAGAGGTTAATGTTGTTGCAAGCACTACTAGGGAAAAGCTTATAGGCAGACGCTTACTAGTAGCGCTGGTTTATACCCCTCGCTACTGCTACTTACTAGTAGCGCGGGTTTTTACCCCTCGCTACTACTAAGTTGATAGTGGTGGCGCGGGTTTTTAACCCTTGCTACTACTAAGCGGTCTCTACCGTGCCCCCAGGACATGCCATAGTAGTAGCGAGGGGTATAAACTCGCGCTACTACTAAGTTGATAGTAGTAGCGCGGGTTTTAACCCTCGCTGCTACTAAGTACGAGGTAGGTGAAGTCCTCATATCCTCGTCCAAATCCCTCCTCTCTCCCTCACTCTCCCCCCTCTCTCCATAGGCTCTCCTATGGTGCTCCTACCCAAGCACACCTTGTCCCCCATGGCACCCAACGAGTTCACCTCCCTGCGTTGCTGGCGACTAGGAGCTCGCTCGTCTTCCCCCTCGCCTCTATGCCACCACGACGGAGCACCTCACCACCGGCGACCATCCCCGCTGCTGTTGGGGAACATAGTAATTTCAAAAAAAATCCTATGCACATGCAAGATCATGGTGATGCATAGCAACGAGAGGGGAGAGTGTCGTCCACGTACCCTCGTAGACTGTAAGCGGAAGCGTTATGTCAACGCGGTTGATGTAGTCGTACGTCTTCACGATCGACCGATCCAAGTACCGAACGTACGGCACCTCCGCGATCTGCACATGTTCAGCTCGGTGACGTCCCACGAACTCACGATCCAGTAGAGCTTCGAAGGAGAGTTCTGTCAGCACGACGGCGTGATGACGGTGTTGATGAAGCTACCGACGCAGGGCTTCGCCTAAGCACCACTACGATATGACCGAGGTGGATTATGGTGGAGGGGGGCACCGCACATGGCTAAAGATCAATGATCAACTTGTGTGTTGGGGTGCACCCCCACCCCCGTATATAAAGGAGCTAGGGGGAGGCGGCCGGCCAAGGAGGAGGGCGCGCCAAGGGCGGGAGTAGGACTCCTCCTTTCCTAGTTGGAGTAGGAGAAGGGGGAAGGGAAGGAGACAGGAGGAAGGAAAGGCCCCCCCCCTCCTTGTCCAATTCATACTAGAAGGGGAGGGGGCGTGCGGCCTGCCTTGGCCGCCCCTCCTCTTCTCCACTAAGGCCCAATAGGCCCATTACACTCCCCGGGGGGTTCCGGTAACCCCCCGGTACTCCGTTATATGCCCGAACATGCCCAGAACACTTCCAAAGTCCAAACATAGCCATCCAATATATCGATCTTTATGTCTCGACCATTTCGAGACTCCTCATCATGTCCGTGATCATATCCGGGACTCTGAACTATCTTCGGTACATCAAAACACATAAACTCATAATACCGATCATCACCGAACGTTAAGCGTGCGGACCCTACGGGTTCAAGAACTATGTAGACATGACCGGGACACGTCTCCGGTCAATAACCAATAGCGGAACCTGGATGCTCATGTTGGCTCCTACATATTCTACAAAGATCTTTATCGGTCAAATCGCATAACAACATACGTTGTTCCCTTTGTCATCCGTATGTTACTTGCTCGAGATTCAATCGTCGGTATCTCAATACCTAGCCCAGTATCGTTACCGGCAAGTCTCTTTACTCATTCTATAATGCATCATCCCGCAACTAACTTATTAATCACATTGCTTGCAAGGCTTATAGTGATGTGCATTACTGAGAGGGCCTGGAGATACCTCTCCGACAATCAGAGTGACAAATCCTAATCTCGATCTATGCCAACTCAACAAGTACCATCGGAAACACCTGTAGAGCCCCTTTATAATCACCAAGTTATGGTGTGATGTTTGGTAGCACACAAAGTGTTCCTCTGGTAATCGGCAGTTGCATAATCTCATAGTCATAGGAACATGTATAAGTCATGAAGAAAGAAATAGTAGTAAACTAAAACGATCAAGTGCTAAGCTAACTGAATGGGTCAAGTCAATCAAATTATTCTCCTAATGATGTGACCCCGTTTATCAAATGACAACTCATGTCTATGGTTAGGAAACCTTAACCATCTTTGATCAACGAGCTAGTCAAGTAGAGGCATACTAGTGATACTTTATTGTCTATGTATTCACACATGTATTATGTTTCCGGTTAATACAATTCTAGCATGAATAATAAACATTTATCATGCAATAAGGAAATAAATAATAACTTTATTATTGCCTCTAGGGCATATTTCCTTCAGCCTCCCACTTGCACTAGAGTCAATAATCTAGATTACATAGTAATGATTCTAACACCCAAGGAGTCTTGGTGCTGATCATGTTTTGCTCGTGAGAGAGGCTTAGTCAACGGGTCTGCAACATTCAGATCCGTATGTATCTTGCTAATCTCTATGTCTCCCACCTGGACTTGGTCACGGATGGAATTGAAGCGTCTCTTGATGTGTTTGGTTCTCTTGTGAAATCTGGATTCCTTTGCCAAGGCAATTGCACCAGTATTGTCACAAAAGATTTTCATTGGACCCGATGCACTAGGTATGACACCTAGATCGGATATGAACTCCTTCATCCAGACTCCTTCATTTGCTGCTTCCGAAGCAGCTATATACTCCGCTTCACACGTAGATCCCGCCACGACCCTTTGTTTAGAACTGCACCAACTGACAACTCCACCGTTTAATATAAACATGTATTCGGTTTGCGATTTAGAATTGTCCGGATCAGTGTCAAAGCTTGCATCGACATAACCATTTATGACGAGCTCTTTGTCACCCCTATAAATGAGAAACATATCCTTAGTCCTTTTCAGGTATTTTAGGATATTCTTGACCATTGTCCAGTGATCCACTCCTTGATTACTTTGGTACCTCCCTGCTAAACTAATAGCAAGGCACACATCAGGTCTGGTACACAGCATTGCATACATGATAGAGCCTATGGCTGAAGCAAAGGGAACATTTTTCATTTTCTCTCTATCTTGAGAAGTGGTCGGGCATTGAGTCTGACTCAACTTCACACCTTGTAACACAGGCAAGAACCCTTTCTTTGCTTGATCCATTTTGAACTTTTTCAAAACTTTGTCAAGGTATGTGCTTTGTGAAAGTCCAATTAAGTGTCTTGATCTATCTCTATAGATCTTGATGCCCTATATGTAAGCAGCTTCACCGAGGTCTTTCATTGAAAAACTCTTATTCAAGTATCCTTTTATGCTATCTAGAAATTCTATATCATTTCCAATCAACAATATGTCATCCACATATAGTATTAGAAATGCTATAGAGCTCCCACTCACTTTCTTGTAAATATAGGCTTCTCCAAAAGTCTGTATAAAACCATATGTTTTGATCACACTATCAAAACGTTTATTCCACTCCGAGAGGCTTGCACCAGTCCATAAATGGATCGCCGGAGCTTGCACACTTTGTTAGCACCTTTCGGATCAACAAAACCTTCGGGTTGCATCATATACAAGTCTTTTTCCAGAAATCCATTCAGGAATGCGGTTTTGACATCCATTTGCCAAATTTCATATTCATAACATGCGGCAATTGCTAACATGATTCGGACAGACTTAAGTGTGACAGCCTGGTTTTTTGCCCTCTTCTGTTGCCTGATTTTCAGTTGGTTTGAATTTGAAACTTGGAGTTTTGAATCTCTTCATATGGACTTAAACACTTGGGTACCCCTTGGCTTTCACCCAAGTGCCTCATTTCCCTCTCTAACTATCATTCCCTCTCTGGTTCAACTCAAAATAATATTTGGAATATTTTTCTTTAATGAAAATTATTCATTTTCCTCTCTTAAACCCTAGCTAGCTCAATGTGCTCCAAGGCAACCCCAATTTTTCTTGCCCATAAAATTCTGAGAAAAATCCCAATTATTCTTTGAACCCTAGGGCACCTTTGTGAGCAAAAATATTTCATCACTTTTTGGAATATTTTGGCCATAGAAAATATTTTCTGTTCTCGACAGAAATGGTAGTTTCTACAGCAACTACCATTTTACTTGCTCCATTGTAGCTGGTTTCTCTTGTGCATTATCACCTTAGTAGATGATTGCTAGCCTCCAAAGCCCAGCCCTCAACTCCCAGTGGTTTGACCATAGTAAGCTCTCAATGTTACTATCCAGAAACTTAGATGGAGTGTAAAATCATTTCTACTGCACCTGAGACCAAACCCAAGCATGGTAACCTTCAAACCTACCACGAACAACAAGCCAGACATGAACTTTGGACTTAGGTCGGCTTGAGTGCAAAGTCCACGTGGTGACTGCGTTCATCCAGGCGTGCTGCCATGCAGCCGACGCGCTCTGATTGCCGCCAAGCGCTCTGTTGCGCGCGTGCTCGCTTCCCCGCCTGCCTGAGCGTGTCAAGCCACGCCACAATCTTTGTCCTAGCTCTCTTAACTCCCCCCAGGCACTCGCCGATGCCTGAGCTCACCGCAGCGAGCACGGGCACGGTCCGGCCAATGTAACAATGGGCGGCGCACTGTGCTTGTCGCCTTCCTCTCGCCCATGTGCTCGTCGCCGTTCGCCAATAGTCCCCGTGTGAGCTACGTCTTCTTCTCCCCCTCTCACTGACGCTATTCGTCGTCGGGCGCCATGGCCAGGTGTCCAACGGCGGAGCCCGGACCCCCCCCCCCTTGACGCTCGGCTATAAATAGGGCCATCCCCAACCTCCTCGAGCACCATCCACCGCTCCCACACACTCCACAATCGTGTAGAAAGCCATAGCCCGGCCGGGCAGGCCGCGGGCCGCTGTCCCCGAGCTCTAGCTTGCCAGCGATCCCCTCGAGTTGTCTCCGTAGCTCCAGTCCCTCCCAGTCCTGGGCAACCCTTCCAGGGCCTCCGCTACTCTCCGGTGGTGCCGTTCCGCCTGGTTGGAGCCCCTGGAGTCGCCTCTGGTCGCCGTCGTCTTCGTCTCCAGCGACCTCCACTCTCTTCCTCCGCTGGAGAGGCTGATTCTGACGCCGTCCGACCACCCCTAGCTACTCTACGGATATGGGCAGGTGCACCTCTGTCTCCTCTCTCGATCCCTCCCTCTGATTTTGGCCAAGGAGCCCTCATCGCCGACGTGCGCTCCGGCGAAGCCGCGCCGTCCTCTGTTTCCCTCTGCCCCTCCACCTCACCTGACTAGCGGGGCCCGCTAGTCAGCCACTCAGTACGTGCGTGAAGCGGTACGAGTGGTGGCGCCCCGAGGATTTTATGCCTTCGACATCACCCCCCCAGTCTGTTTTTATTTAAATTCAAATATTAATTTATCCAGAGAACTTCAAACAGCCACAACTTTTTAACCATAAGTCCAAATGAATTGATTCTTTTTGCATTGTGTTCTTTGTAAAGAAATCTAGCAGCTCACCAAAGATGAGATTTTTCCATGTTGTCTAGATTTTCTGGTGAATTTCAGAAGGGTTCTTGATATTTTCTTTTTGTGTTTTTAATTATTTTTAGAGGGTGAGGCTTGTCTTGAGGATCACCAGGAGGCTTGTGAACCTCATCTGCACTAAGGCAAGCCACAATAGCATTTTCATGGTGCCATTACAATATTTGTGATTTTCTGACTTGGACAAATGATTTAATCCATGCATTTAAATCATTGTTATGATATTTATATTCTGTTAGTTGCTTGTTGTGGTTAATATGCTTAATCTATAGAAGGTTTGAAGTTAACTTAGTTGGTAAAGAAACTAGGATTTATTTTTGAGTGAGGAAAGAATAATATGGCCATGGATATAAATAATTAGTGGAGTTATTTTCTTGCATGAGTAAAAATGGTAAAATTTGCTAGAAAATATTCTATTTAAAGTGAGGTTTAATCTTGCCCAAAGAAGTGTCATGAGTTGTTGATGTTGATGCTTAGTGTGGATATAGTTGACTCGGTCATTTCTATTGATATGTGATGCATATGTTAGTGTTGCATGTCATGGCATTATGACACCGGTTATTTTCACTTTAAGTTGAACCTGATAATAACACAACTTGAATAAATTGTTGATCGGGTCATGGTGCCGCTGAATCGAGTTTTTTCCAGTGCAACCACATTTGCCTTTATGGGAAGGCCTTTATTCGGTCCGTTGTCATGCCTCTGGTCGGTGCCTCCAACTAGGGAAGATTATGGGCGTGCGGTACCCTGGCCCGGTAAGCAGACATAACCTTGTGTGCCCGTTGTTGAGTTTATGGTACCGGGTCCCAGTGTGGGATCGTTTATGTGTTGGCCACGATGGTGGTCGTTGTGTCTTTGGTAGACACGAGGCCACCCAGGACTAGCCCGATGGGGAGTGAGTCGGAGTGGCCGGGAGAGTGTAATGGCAATGGAGAGGTTTCATCGGAATGTCGTTGGTCCACCCGAATGGGAGTGAGAGGCCATGGGTTCCGTGGTGTGGGTATAGTGCACTACCTCTGCAGAGTGTATTAATCTATCGATAGCCGAGAGTCCACGATTGCAGACACGCTCGAAAGTAGGTCACACCATGGGTCGACGTTTAAATAAATATTGCACACTAAGTGATGAACTTTGCACTGATGATGATGGCGGGAAGGCCATCTTGTTGTTTAGACCAATTATTGGTCGTGGTTGTGATCACCGGATGGATCACCGTTTAAGATTAAATATTGGTCATGGTTGTGATCGACGGAAGGATCATCATTTAAGATCAAATACTAGTCATGGTTGTGATGGCCGGAATGATCATGAGGTGTCTCTATCTAATACCTTGAGTTTGGTACGTTTGTGATCCAAGAGCGATCGCGGTTGGTAAGCTAGTCCGAGGTACTTTTATCACAAGAGCATGATCACAGCACATTGGATATGTTGTTGCATTATTATAAATTGGTTAATTATCATGATATTGTTTGTCATTATGTTTATGCTTGTTGTGAGCTTGCAAGTACATTCAATGTACTGACCTGGCGTGTCATGCCAGATTTCAGGAAAGTCTCATTGGAAAGGAGTGCTGTCCGAGTCTAGATCGTGTCCACATTGGTGTCCCTGTGCTATGGAGTTCCACTACGACGTTGTTCCGCTGCCGCGTAGTTTTTATGATCGAGGCCCCTTTATGTTCACTAAATAATGTACATATTGTTCAGCCGCACCGTGTGTGCTGCTTGGCCTCACCATCTGTTGTAATATAAACTTTGATCCGCTAGCATCAATAAAGCGGTTGCTTTCTGTACCAAGATGTTGTGTGTTGCCAGAAGACAAGGTCTCTTGGCTGGCAATGCATGGTAAACCGGTTGCTCTAAGCCGGGGTGCCACAACGCTTGGTATCAGAGCCGCGCTGATTGTAGGCCACGCTAGACTACGACAAGTTAACTGGACGTTAGATACAAGTTTTAGTTGAGTGCCAGTAGCATTTGTAGCTGGTTGTTGCATTGTATGACCTATTTTATTTTTATGTTAACCTGCTAATGGTTGTGAGTGTAGGTGGCTCCGGTGCCGTATCCGTGCCAGTTGCAGCTGATGTCGTACACGTCATCGCATCTCCTTCGTAACGTGTGGCGTTGGCTGTACCCCCTCGGTGACGACCCAGCCTATCGTGTGTACCGGGAGCGTCTAGCAGACTCAGTGTATGAGTATCACGCAGTGGTCACTCTACACACCAGTTCCGATTCGAGCACTTACACTCGTGCCTCTCTGAGCGGTTACGCTTCTGCTGCTTCTCAGGTTGTCTAGTTTGTTGCATTCGAGGTCCTTGTCAAGCTTCGTTACAACAAGGTCCGGATGCAGAACCACCCAGGTTTCTACTACTATCCTTCTCTGCATGATAATGGTCGTGTCCATTTCCCTGTCATTGATTCGGAGTCTGATAGTGTTGCTAGCCACCTTTCTCGTTATATCACTGCTAGCTATCTTATAATCCACGAGCTGACTCGAGAGCTGGCTCGTGCCCGTACTACTTTAGCCTCTACTAGATCTGTCACTACTCCAGCATATGTGGGATTTACTCCTTATATTCTGGCCAGTTCTAGTTCCCCTCTTTCACCGGTTACTCCTCCGAGTAGCTCGGGCACCGCGACCGTGAGTCCTCTCAGTGCTCCTACTGAGTGGGTTTCACTTCTCGCTACTCCTGCAGCCCCGATGCTTCACCCTACACCTGCCCCAGAGGGAGAGCCCTCGAGGAAGCATCGTCGTGTTACCTTTAACCCGGAGGTCTTAGTTAACCTCGTCAGTTCAGGATCGAAGTCCGCTTCAGGAGAGGACCCCGTAGCACCTGTAGAGCAGTAGAGCTTCTGAGTATTCACAATCGTCAGGATGGTGTACGAGTGTAGCTGTACGAGTCATGAGGTTTCATTTCATGTATGAGAGTAGTTGAACTTGGCATGTTGTTATATTCCATGTATGAGTCTATGTATAATTATGTTGGAACTCTATTATATTCGCCGTATTTCCTTCGTCATTTCGGTTTTTCTCGGGCTTTTGTTGCTAGCTTTCCCCAATTTATTTTGAATTTTTCTCATCTCGGTTGCGTTGCCTTGGGAAAAATCACAATAGGATGACGCGGGGAGGCAGCAGTAGCAACGTTCGTGAGGGTTCTCCTGTTCGCCGTTCCGCGCGACAGGCAGGACACTCCCCCGAGCCGTACGTTCCACCACCGCCTCCACCGCCGAATCCGCCCTCTACTGAGCAAATTCTGCGTATGTTTGAGGAAAGATGGAATAATCATCTGATTGAAATATTAAGAAGTGCTCAAGCTGTGGTTGGACAGAATGGAAGTCAGAACGGTTATCATTCCAAGGTGTCAGATTTTCAAAGGACCAAGCCTCCCAGTTTCAGTCAGGTTATTGACCCCTTGGATGCAGACGATTGGTTGCGAACTATTGAGAAGAAGCTTGAGATTGCTCATACTGAAGGAGATCAGGTTCCATTTGCAACTCATTATCTTGAAGGCGCTGTTGCCATATGGTGGGAAAATGAAAAAGCCATGTGGCCTGCTGATGAAGAAATCACCTAGTCAAAATTCAAGGATCATTTCCGGAAATATCATATCCCTACTGGAATTTTGAAGGCTAAACAACATGAATTTCTCGCGCTCCTCCAAGGAAATCAGTCTGTGGGTGAATATTTGCAAAAATTCAACCATCTGTCACGTTACTCCCTATATGATGTGGCCACTAAAGAAACAAAGATTGACAGATTTCTTGGTGGATTAAACCCACAACTCCTGTGTACTCTCAGTATGTTTGATTTTCCAGATTTCCAAACTCTGGTGAACAAAGCTTTCATTGCTGAAAGGGAGCACGAGCTTGTATCGGATAATAGGTTTGCTAACAACGATCACAAGTGCAAGTTTGAGCCAAGAAAGGAAGGGCAACCAGTGCAAAAGGCTCGTACCTGACAGAAGACTCAGGTGGAATACAAGCCCAATTGGCAACAAAATGTTAACAAGACCACCACTCAAGTCAAGAATGTCGTGACCAACCCAGAGCAAGAGGAGCGTCAGCTCAACAATTCTTGCTTCAGTTGTGGGCAAACCAGACATTATGCCAGACAGTGTCCCAAGAACAACAACGCAAATGCTCTATTCATACCACAAGTCAATTTTATGGAGTCATGCCCGAACCAGCAAAACATCACTGGGCACGTGCATCACCTCTCCACCGATGAAGCCCAAGAGAACCCCGAAGTCGTCATTGGTATGTTTTCTATTAATAACATACCTACAATGATTATATTTGACTCTGGGGCTTCCCACTATTTTATTTCTTGGAATTTTGTTGCCCAAAACAAATTTCCTTGTTCGCTTTTGGGCAAGAATATGCTGGTACAAACCCCGGGATCCTTAATCAGGAGCAATCTGGTCTGCCGTAATCTGGAAGTCAATATTAACGGAGTCTATTTTCCAACTTCTTTGATAATTATTGAGTCTGCAAAGTTGGATGTTATCTTGGGTATGAATTGGCTGACTCAATACCAAGTATGCATAAATTGTGCGACCCGAGAAGTCACTTTGACCAGTCAGAAGGGGCAGACTACCAGATTCTATGCTCATAGAAGCATACCCAAGAAAGAAATGGTCTTCGCCGTTGTGGCTGACTTGGAATTAATTCATGTGGTCAGTGAGTTTCCTGATTTGTTCCCAGAAGAACTGCCAGGCATGCCACCAGATCGAGAGCTTGAGTTTGCACTAGATCTTGTGCCTGGAACCGCCCAGTTATACAAGAAGTATTACCGGATGCCCTCATCGGAATTAGTGGAGCTAAAGAAACATCTTGATGAAATGCTCCAGAAAGGATATATCCATCCCGGTTCTTCACCATGGGGATCACCTGCTATCTTCGTGGACAAAAAGGATGGCAGCCTCCGCATGTGTGTGGATTACTGTCAGCTGAATGATGTCACAATCAAAAATAAATATCCACTACCAAGTGTCGGGGGTTGGATACGACATATGCCAAAGGATGGCTCATCATGGTGGGAGCGAGTAGAACGTCGCTGGTGCCTGGAAGCGGGATGAGGCGAAGACATGCACGCCGGCGGAACTTACCCAGCTCCAGGTCTCTCCTAGGAGATAAGACCCCTACTGCTGCTCTGCGGGGTCTCCGCATGATCACAAAGGCAAAGTGACTACAATGGTGCTCCTGGAGCTGTTTCGGGAGGCAGGAGAGGGCAAGGCTAGCTCTCTCCTCCCTGTGCTATATGGTCTGTCTCTATCTAGGTCCAAACCCTTTGCATGGGTGCCCCGGGGGGTTTATATAGGCCTACCCCCCGGGGGTACAATAGTTATCCGGCTGGGCGCGGGTCCCAGCCGTCTGTCTCTCAGGCCGTCGTCCTCCCCGCCGGCTTCTGGGGCCCGCTGACTGGCGGGTCCCGCGGACAGGCTTGATACTGTAGCGGCACTCTTGATGACGCGGGCTCGGTCATTGGGTCATGACAACAGTGCCACCATCTATCGGGCGATCTCTGTCGCCATTCCCCATCCTATCTGGTTAATGGTTCGTGGGGCCCTGGGGAGGAGTCGGCCAACTCCAAGGAGGCCGACTCCCATAGGTCCGTCTTCAGGGCGCTCAGGCCGCCTTCGGCCCACCCACTGACAGGCGGCCCCGCCGCCTTCGGGTCGTACAGGCCGGCATCATGGGCACAGTGCGTCGCACACTGTGGCTGAGGTCAGGGCAGGCATGGCAACAGTGCCGCGCCTCGCCGGAGATCTTCCAGCGATACGGCTCACTGTAGCCATGCCGGCCCTTCGTAAGCAGGGGGAACGGCCACGCCGTGACCGTACCCCACATCGTACTTCGAGATGAGGGAGGAGTCATGGGCCGACTCTCCATAGTCGGCCTCTTTGGAGGTCGCCAGCTCGGAGTCGGCTTATCTCGGAGTCGCCGTCTTGGACTCAGCTTGTCTTGGAGTCGCTCCTGGGACTCGACTTGAGGGGCGCGGCCTGCCCCGATGTCTTGAAAGGTCCTGGGACTCGGGTTGGCCTACCCGTGGCCCAATACTCCGACAGTAGTCCCCGGAGCTGGTGAAGCCCTGCGGACGCTGCATTGTGGGGCTTCAACAGTTTCAACCTTCCAGGAGCGGAGTCTGGAACTCGGCTGCCGTCTTCCCTTGGGCCGACTGTCGAGAGTCGGATGTTTAGCAAAGAGCCGCAGCTCGAAAGTCACGGCGGGAAACCAGGCGGCGTGCCTGATACGCTTCCCCGCAGCCATCAGGGCGGTCCTATCGCATGGCGCCACATGGAGAGGGCAGTCTGCCTGCCCACGCGCGCGACGGGACGGGCCGTCAGGTAGGGCCCACCACTACCGCGCCTTGGCATACAAACGGATCCATTGCGGCCGTGGACGGTTGGTTTTCCCACGTTGTTACTGCGTGCAGTAACTTCGTGGGATAAATCATGGGGCGGTGTGGGGCATCATGCGCAGTTAATCCCACGCCCGCCCCCTCGGCTTCTCAGCCCATAGGGCTATAAGTAGGCGGGGGGAGCGGAGCGGCACAGCACGCGCGCCCTTCTTCCCCGCTCCCCCGCCTCATCTTGCCTTCTCTCTCTCCTGCCTCCGTCGTTGAGCAAGAGCACTCCACACCACGGCGATGAGCTCTTCCTCTGCCGCGGCCCCCGCCGTGCGCTCAAGCGTCTGGGACGGCTCGGAGGTAGAAGAGGAACACATCGAGTTCCTTCGCCGGACATGCCGTCTCCCCAGCACGGACCTCGTGCGCGCCCGCGCCGCGCCGGAGGCAGAGATCCGGCCGGCGCCGGAGGAGGGCGAGCGGGTCATCTTTCGCTCGCACCTCATGCGCGGCCTGGGGCTGCCGACGAGCGGCTTCTTCCGCTCGTTCTTGGAGTTCCATAGCCTTCAACCGCACCACCTCACTCCGAATATGGTGGTGTTGCTCTCCGCCTTCGCCACTCTGTGCGAAGGTTTCCTCGGCGTTCTCCCCACCATCGAGCTATGGGGAGAATTCTTCTCTTCTAAGCTCGGCACGCACGTCGCCAGCGTGCCGGCTCAGTGCGGCGCCTACATCGCGGTGCGGTGCTCGACGGCCGACAACCCCTTTCCTCCCATCACGCTGATCAAGTCGGTGAAGATGTGGCAGCGCTCATACTTCTACGTGAAGAACCTCGCCTCCGACGGCGACTGGGTCAACCTGCCACCTTACAACGCCGCCCCCCTAACTGGGAGGCTCCCCAGCTGGTCTCACCGAGTCAAGACGCTGACTCCCGCCGGAGCCGCCGCCGTAGCGCGACTCTGCGTCTTGACGCAGTCGGAGGGTCTTGCCTGGGCCGACTTGCTGGCCGCCTTCGTGGCGCGCCGAGTTCTCCCGCTCCAAGGCCGGCCTCACCTGATCTGTCAGATGAGCGGCCTCCGAGACCCGAGTCGGATGAACACCAAGGAGATGCCCCGCACGGAGGTGGAAAACATGGTGAATCATATCGCGAACTGTGAGTTCGGGGAGGACTGGCAGTTCGGCAAGGAGCCGTACTCGCGCGACAACCCCCCACCAGTGGTAAGTCGCGTCCCTCTATTGTTTTGTCTTCTTTGCGGCCGACTCCGGCTTCTGACTCTTGTCGGTTTCTTCTGAGCTAGAATCCCCTTATGCAGCCTGCAGCCGGTGCCACGAGACAACCCCGCGAGTATGCTCCCGATTGTGCGGACAGCGACGTCGACGACCCCGACTTGGGGGCGGCGGTGATGGAAGCCGACGCCGAAGGCGGGGGAGAAGGAGCAGAAGGCGACTTCAGGCCCTCGGCCACCTTCGCCGACTGGCCTGACAACAACGCCGAAGGGGAAGTCACTCCGCGCCACCAGCCGAGGGTCGGCTCGTCAGGCGTCGGCTCCTTCACCGGCCTGGCCGGCCAAGGCGGCGCGAAGAGGCGTCACGCCGGGCCGAGTGCGCCCGGTGGCAAATTGAAGAAGTTCAAGGGGGCGGCCGCCGCGACCAAACGGGAGGAGGCGGCCGCGAAGACCAACCGCTTCCGAAGGGAAGTGGGAAGGCCGCCGCTAGTGTCTGCGTAAGTCTTTACGCTTTTTTATTTTCCTTCGTTGAATCTTGTCCGAGTCTTCTTTTATACTCCCTCCATCCTTCTTCAGGGCCCCTATTTCCCTTGAGAGAGTCGCCGTCCCCTCTGTCATGGGGTCGGCAGAGACGTCCGCCAATACTCGGCGGGCTGACCCTGCCGCCGACCTCTGGGAGGCGACGGAGCAAAATGCGCCGGAGAAGCGCGAGGAGGAGGAGGCCGAACGTCTGGAGAAGGCGGAGGCCGACAGGGCGGCCGCCTCCGCCCAGAAGAAGATGGAGGATGCCGAAGCCGCCCTCACGGCGAGACGGCATGCCGAGGAGGCGGCGCGTCGCCGATCGGCGATGCTCGTCCCCCCACTGTCGTCTGCACCGCCGCCTCCGGAGTTCACGGGGCAGACCGGAGAGGCCGGCACCGAGAACCCCGTCGTGGAGAAGGAGAGCAGCGAGGCTTCCATGTCGGACACTCTCGTGCCGCCACCGCCGCCTCCGCCGCTGTCTAGGAGACCGCACGGCAAACAGCCGGTGGGTCCGTTGGAGCCGCCGGTCACGGACGAGGCCGAGGCGCGGCTGCTTCTCCAAGTCGCCTCGCCGGTGCGCCGCCGTCTTGAGAGGGCGACCTCGGTGCTGCGACCCCGGGAGACCGGCGCCGCCAGCTCGGCAACCTTAGACGCCGAGGCCACAAGCGCCGCGCCCACCGGGTGGTTGCACAGAGGCGGCACCGGGCCGCTGAATCAAGCGCTTCTGGACGTTCAGGCGAAGCTGCGCGCTGAAGGCGACGCCCTTCAAACTTGCACCAGGGCGCATCTGGCAGCGCGGACGGTCGTCCGAGTATGTTTCCTTCTTCTTTTTAATTCTTGTTTTTCTCTGTGGGGGCGCGCCAGCGCACTCACTGGGTGTAGTCCCCGAGTTCCGGGCCGGCTGCTGAGCAGGCGGTTCGGAACTCCCTTTGGTGAGTTCCAAATACTAACTTTGTCTTCAATGACTTATTGCAGGAGTATCACAACCTCCGCGCCACTGCCTTCAACCGCAATGTTGAGGAGTTGAGCAAGTGGGCTGCCGACTTGTTGGAAAGCCAGAGTAAGTTCTTCTTCTTCGCGGGGCTCGCTGGCGCACCCGCCGGCTGTAGTCCCCGAGATTCGGGCCGACTGCTGAGCAGTCGGGCCGGATCTTCCCGGCGATCTTCTTTGCTGACGACTTATTTGTCTCTTCTTTCGCTCTTCAGCAGCCAACGCCGTTCTTCAGGAGCAGCTGGGCGAGGCCAATACCGCCCGGCGTGCCAAGGAGGAGGAGTGTAGCAAGCTTGTCCCAGAGCGCGACCTACTGGCGGCGCAGCTGGCCGAGCAGAAGGAGCTGCTCAAGAAGGCGCAGGACGAGGCCGAGAAGAAGGAGGCCGCTCTCATGGCCGAGTTCAAGAGCGAGCGCTCCTCCTGGACTGACAGGGAGGCGATGTTGACCTCCGGCTTCCACAAGATCGAGGATATCGTTGAAGGTAAGTTTCTTTCATTTCTTTGGGCTTCCGACTATGTGTCAGGCCGACTTCTGATTTTTCGACTTGCTTCTTTTTTGTCTTGGCAGACTTCTTCCCTGGTCACTCGCAGGCAGTCCCTCTGGCCATCGAGGCTGCTCGTGAGGCACGAAGGGCAAACGGTGAGGAGATCGCCGCTAATGCCCCCTGAACCATTGATGAGCAGCTTCTGAGCATTGAAGCTCATCTTCGTCCGGCTCACCGGCTGGTGCGCCGGCTTCAGCGTGCCAGCGCCCAGGCGGTTGCCGCCTTGTGGCCAGGCACGCCGGCTTTGCGCACCGCCAGCCGAACTGCCGACTGGCTGGAGGTCGCTGCCGGCCGTCTTGAGGCCTGGAAGGGCTCCTCGGCCTGGGCCAGAGCGCGCCGGGCCTTGGAGTTCGTCAAGGTGTGGTATCCAGGGCTGGACCTGGACCGTCTGGCCGCGTTCCGGTCAGAAGCCCAGGACGAGCTGGAGGCCGTGGAGGGCACCCTTATTGAGCGTCCGGCGGCCATCGCCGAGTACACGGACACCAGTGTCTTCGTCCCCGAGCGGGCTGAAGGCGGCGAGGAAGTGCCGCCAGAGTGGTTCGGGATGAACCCGAAGTATGGTGAGGACTCGGCGGAGGTGATCGACTCCAGCACCGAGGAGGAGGACGAGGTGGAGGACGAAGGCGAGGCAGAGGTGCCAGAAGACGGAGCAGGCGGCCAGCCTCAGCTCGACCGCGCCTCCAGCAATGAGCCGCGTCGAGAGAAGGCGACTGCCGCCGGAGGCGATCAAACCGAGACCGCCCAGCCGACTGCCTCGGCGCCTGACACCGCCGTCTCCTCCGATCCTCCGATCCCAAATGCCGCCTCCTAGGCTGCCTTTTTCGCCTCTGCTTGTCTGTCTTAGTAATCTTTTGAAAACTTTGTTAGATTCGAACAATTCCACCCGCGGGGTGTATCTTGAACTTCTATTCAAGATTCGGCCAAGGGCCTATGTAAATATTTATCTGATTTCCGTCTTTCCTTGCTTGCTGCTCTTTAGGCTTTTCCCTTTGCCACCTTCCTTTAGTCGATGCCTTGCCAGTCGGACAGCCGCTCTGTGGACTGTCGCTGGGTCAAGTGCTTGGCTACTTCGGGAAGGCAAGTACTTGGCCATTTAGAGTTTCTTTAGCAAGTCGGATAAAAAGCGGCAGGCCGACTACCCAAGAGTCGGCCATCCTTGATAGAGGCTAATAAAGATGGCGAGCCGGCTACTCATGAGTCAGCTTTCTACTTCAGAAATGCTGGAGGCCGTCTTACGCTATGTTCGTGCTTTAGGCCCTTAGCCCTTTTTCGTGTGGGCGCCCGTTCTTCCTCACTCCTGCCCACCTCATAGTCGCTCTGCGAGCTGGGGCTTTGCCAGGAGGCAGATTGGGCACCACGCACTACTTGTCTGACTGTGGGAAGCTCCTCATAGCGCAAGGCGGCGAGTCCCCGGGCCGACTAGTCTGGCCCGGTGCCAAGCGGCTTGTAATGAAAGTAATGTACTCAAAGGCATAATTCTTATCATACAGATAACAAAAAAGGGCAGTTCCCGAGCTCGTCTCGGGGGGCCCAAAGTCATAGTGCTTTAATACAAAGGGGTAGTGTGATATATACTGCATCAACTGTAAAATCTTAGAAGAAGATTTGCATTCCATGGGCGCTCTGTTTCTTTGCCGGAGTCATCCCTTTTGCGTGCTCGGGGCTTCTGAGCATCGATCAGGTAGTAGGCGTCGTTCCCTAGCACCTTGCTGATGATAAAGGGGCCTTCCCAAGGTGCCGACAGCTTGTGTTGGCCGGCTATTCGCTGGATCAGCCGGAGCACAAGGTCGCCTTCTTGGAAAGATCTTGGCCTGACCTTCCTGTTGTAGTATCGACGCAGACTCTGCTGGTAGATGCTGGACCGGCTGAGTGCCAACAGCCGGCCCTCTTCCAGCAGATCGACGCCGTCTTGACGTGCTTCTTCTGCTTCTTCCTCGGTGTACATGGTGACTCGCGGGGAGTCGAACTCTATGTCCGTTGGGATGACGGCTTCGGCACCATAGACGAGGAAGAAGGGTGTGAAGCCGGTTTACTTGTTTGGAGTCGTGCGCAGACTCCAGAGGACGGCTGGCAGCTCCTCAAGCCAATAGCCGGCAGATCACTCCAGCGGTACGACGAGTCGAGGCTTGATGCCGGATAAGATGAGGCCATTCGCTCGCTCCACCTGGACGTTTGACTGCGGATGGGCAATGGACGCTAAGTCCAGTCGGATGCCCTGTGTTGCGCAGAAACGGGCCAAGGCGCCTTTGGCAAAATTCGTGCCATTGTCGGTGATGATGTTGTGTGGGATGCCGTACCGAGTTGTGATGTCAGCGATGAAGGTCACTGCAGTCAGACCATTCAACTTCTTGATGGTTTTCACCTCCACCCACTTGGTGAACTTGTCCACTGCGACAAGTAGGTGAGTCAAGCCACCTCGTGCCGTCTTGAATGGTCCCACCATGTCCAGGCCCAGACTGCAAAGGGCCAGGCGATGGGGATAGTCTTGAGTGCGGAAGCTGGCTGAAGTGGCTTGGAATGGAAAATCTGGCACCCCTTGCACTTTTGGACTAACTCTTTGGCCTCTTCCAGGGCGGTTGGCCAGAAGAAACCGTGCCGGAAGGCTTTGGCGACGAGTGCCCTGGAGGCCGCGTGGTGACCGCACTCGCCTTCATGGATGTCTCTGAGGATTGCTTGGCCTTGTTCTGCCTCGACGGAGCGTTGGAAGACACCGGTAACGCTGCGCCTGACCAGCTCTCTGTTGACTATGGTGTAGGCTGCTGCTCGGCGTTGCACTTGTCGAGCCAAGATTTCATCGGTTGGCAGCTCTCTGTTTACTGAGAACCTGAGGATGGGCTGGGCCCATGAAGGTGCTGCTATTTCTTCAACTGCCACTAGTGCGACTTGGACAAGGGCGGCCGGGCTGGGAGGCGGCGGGTTGGAGTCCGCAGCCGCTTGCTGATTTGACAAAGTCCCGGGGCCGACTGGAGCAGTCCCCGGGCCGAGCTCTGGAGTCTTCGATCTTGCCACTGCAGTCCCCGGGCCGGGTTTTGAAGTCCCCGGGCCGGCTTCGACTGTGTGTTTCTTGGAGTAGGATCCGTCTTCCTCAGGCGGAGCCGGCACAAAGATTGAATCTGATTCTGGTGATGGCTTGATAGAAGGCTTGAGGAGGCGCCGGAGGGCGGCGCCAGACGGTATTGCCTGGCGGGTGGAGCCGATTCGTGCCAAGGCGTCTGCTTGGTCGTTGTCGTTCCTTGGCACGGGGAGGAACTTGCACCCCTCGAAGTATCCGCTGAGTTGCTGGACGAGGAAACGGTAGCTCGCCATATTTGCCTCCTTGGTGTCCCAATCGCCGGATGATTGCTGGACCACCAAGTCAGAGTCGCCATAACACAGGATCCGGCGAATGCCGAGTTCTTTGGCAAGCCGGAGCCCGTGGATGAGCGCCTCGTACTCGGCCACGTTGTTGGAGGCGGCGAAGTGGATCTGCAACGCATATCTGAGCTTGTCGCCCTTGGGGGAAGTGAGGACGACACCGGCTCCCAAGCCGGTGCGCATCTTGGAGCCGTCGAAGTGCATCCGCCAATGGGTGGAGTCGGGCGCTGGCGGCAGATACTCGGTCTCGGCCTAGTCGACGAGGAATTCAGCCAGTGCTTGCTGATGGGGTCATGTACCTAGGGTAGGGCCACAGACCTGATCTAAGTACCCTACCCAAGGACACCCTTAGAAGAGGTCACCTTCCAGTCGACCAACGAGAGACACACTCGACTGCCTTGAAGGACTCGACCACGAAGACTCACTCGACCACCAGAAGGTCAAGAGGCACTCTGCACTGCAACGGCCTGTAATTAAATAGACTTTATGATAGTAAAGACACTTTATGTGGGGCGTTACCAGTAACGCCCTGGACTTAACTCACCTTAAACCCTCTCCTACGTGGACTGGCTGGGGTCCTGGCGCACTCTATATAAGCCACCCCCCTCCACGGGCAGAAGGGTTCGGCACCCTGTAACTCATATACATATAATCCACTCGACCGCCTCCGGGCTCCGAGACGTAGGGCTTTTACTTCCTCCGAGAAGGGCCTGAACTCGTACATCTCTTGCGTTTACAACCTCTCCATAGCTAGGACCTTGCCTCTCCATACCTAC
>NC_057801.1:753331480-753338198 GCF_018294505.1 Triticum aestivum
CGTGGGGCAGGTGTTTTAGCAATTTTGTGGAGAAGTTGCGATTCTTCCGAGTACTTTCATCATGGTGGCTGCTGGAGTTTTGGTCGAGGGTCGAGAGATCCGTCTCGGCGCTCTCACCTTCATCGCCGACGACTCCGCCTGGCTCCAGGAGGCTCCACTCGACGTTGATGCGCTCCCCGTCCGCGGTGCGACACATTTTCGCGCATGTGTCCGCGGCGTTCTGCTGCGGCAACCGTCGACCCCGTATCGGTTGACATCCCCATCGACCACCCTCCCGGTCTCCCGTCAGCGCAAGCGCTCGGGCCGGTCGAGGATTCAGCGGTGGGTGAGGCACGCGGTGGCTCGCCAGACGGCCACCACCCAAGTTGCGGCAATCGAGCCCGACGAATCTCTCTACGGCCTGTTCGATCTGTCGACTGGCTCCGTAGAGACCACATCCGAGTGCGATAGCAGTGATCCAGCGGCGGAAATTCTGATGGTCGACGGGCCCCGCAGTCCCCCTGGCTTCGCCCGTGATGGTGGAGCAGGCGACGGAGGCGACCCCGCACGAGACCACGAAGAGTACCAGCCCGAGCCACTCGACTCTCTGCAAAGAGAAGAACTTCGCCGCAGGAACGTGGATGTCCTGCGTACTCCCATCGCAGGAGAAACCCCCGAGGCTCGCGCCTTGGAGGAGGTACGTTTGGCCAATTTGGCCGAACGCACTCGATTGGAGAATCTTCAGCGAGCACTCGACGAGCGCGCGCGGCAATGAATTCCCGACACCAGTCGACGTCAACTCTTCCCGCCGACTCAGGTATATCGAACCCCAATCCAGAATTTAGCAGTTGCGACCCGTATAGCAGAGTCCATCCAACCCTCTCAGTCGGAAGCTGGCAGAGGCTTGATGCAGATCAGGGATCTACTCCGGGCAGCAGGAGATCAGAATTCGGCCGTGTCGCAGTCGCGCAACAGAATTCACAGTCGATCCGTCGCTGCGAATACGGTTCAGTCGGCTCACAGCCCCAGATCGCCTCCGCGGCGTGAAGGGCGCGAGAATCAGTGAGACCAATATGGTGACCGACTCGACCGAGATGATAGGCGTCGAGTGCCCAATTCCCCTCCGAGGGGTGGGTCTTACGCTCCTCGGCAGCAAGATGACAGACGTCAGCTTAGTGCGGGGCGAAGAGTTCCAGTCGACCCCAGAGAACCAGGCTTCGATGCGCGGTCCATTATCGTGCAAGGTCTGGTCGACCGAAACAGAGCCCATCGAGGTGGACTCGACAGAGATGCGCCCACAAGCAGTCGGGTGCATGTTTCTGGTCCTGAATGTTTCAGCAGAGCTATCAGAGCCGCAGTTATCCCTCCCCATTTCAGGTTGGCGACAGGAGTCAGCAAGTTCACTGGTGAGTCTAAGCCTGAAACTTGTCTTGAGGACTACCGATTGGCGGTTCAGATTGGTGGTGGGAACGACGAGGTGGCCATGAAGCATTTGCCCCTCATGCTGGAAGGTTCTGCCAGGGCATGGTTGACTCAATTACCTCCTAGCAGCATTTACACTTGGGAAGATATGTCCCGAGTGTTCATCAGAACGTTTGAAGGAACTTGCAAGCGACCGGCTGGACTGACGGAGTTGCAAGTCTGTGTGCAGAAGACCAATGAGACTCTCAGAGAGTATATTCAGAGATGGATCACTTTGCACCATACTGTGGAGAATGTGTCTGATCATCAGGCAGTCTGCGCCTTTAAAGATGGCGTCAAGAACAGAGAATTGAGCTTGAAGTTTGGTCGAACCGGTGACATGACCTTGAGTCGGATGATGGAGATTGCTACCAAGTACGCCAACGGCGAAGAAGAAGACTGACTCCGAAGCGGCAAGCACAAGCCGAGTCAGTCGGAAAAGGGAAACACCAGTCGGAAACAGAAGCGGAAGGCTGAACCGGCAGCTCCTGGAGAGGCTCTGGCCGTGACTCAGGGAAAGTTTAAAGGGAAACCAAAAGGATCCTGGAACCCTAAGAAGGTAAAGGATAAAGAAGGGAACGACGTGATGGATATGCCGTGTCACATCCACACGAAGAAAGACAAAGAGGGGAATATCATCTACCCGAAGCACACCACTCGCCAATGTCGACTCCTGATCCAGCAGTTTCAGGGGAAACAGTCTAATAACAAGGAGAAGGAGTCGGACAAGGTCGAAGACAAGGAGGACAGTGAGGAAGGATATCCCCATATCA
This sequence comes from Triticum aestivum, assembly GCF_018294505.1. NCBI lineage: Eukaryota > Viridiplantae > Streptophyta > Magnoliopsida > Poales > Poaceae > Triticum > Triticum aestivum. Next base: position 753,333,694 of record NC_057801.1, read on the forward strand.
ACTCTACTCTAATGATCTTTGCAGATGTGGAGAGCAAGAGTCGATTGAAAGTTATTAACCGTGAGGTGAACATGGTTGCCCCAGCAAAAGCAAACTATCTGAAATGGTCCCAAACACCCATCACCTTCGACCAATCTGATCACCCGACTCATATTGCCACCCCTGGGAGGCAAGCTTTGGTGGTCGATCCAGTTGTTGAAGGCACTCGACTGACAAAAGTGCTTATGGACGGTGGTAGTGGGTTGAATTTGCTGTATGCAGACACACTGAAAGGAATGGGCATTCCGATGTCCCGACTGAGCACCAGTAACATGAGCTTTCATGGAGTTATACCAAGAAAGAAAGCAGAGTCACTCGGCCAAATAGCTCTGGACGTGGTGTTTGGCGATTCGAAACATTTTCGCAAAGAGAAGTTGACGTTCGAGGTCGTGGATTTTCAGAGTGCATATCATGCCATTTTGGGGAGACCAGCTTATGCACGGTTCATGGCTCGACCATGTTACGTGTACCTCAAATTGAAGATGCCCGGCCCCAAAGGAGTGATCACTGTCACCGGTGATCGGAAAAAGGCAGAAGAGTGCTTCCAGAAAGGCTCAAAGATTGCTGATTCCCAGGTGACAGCGGTCGAGTTCGAAGAATACAAGCAAAACGCAGATCCGAGTGACTTGCTGCGATCCAAGAAACCCGCCACAGAGTCTGCATTTCAGTCGTCCGGTGAGACGAAGCCTGTTCACATTCACCCGACCGACCCCGATGCAGCTCCGACCCGCATCTCCACAACACTCGACCCAAAATAGGAAGAAGCGCTCATCCAGTTCCTCCGTGAGAACTGGGACATTTTTGCATGGAAGCCCGCTGACATGCCAGGTGTTCCCAGGGGACTGGCTGAGCATCACCTAAGAGTCGACTCATCTGCAAAACCAGTTAAAGAGCATCTTCGGCGGTCCGCCGTCCAGAAGAGAAAAGCCATTGGTGAGGAAGTGGCTCGACTGTTGGCGGCAGGATTTATCCGAGAGATATACCACTCCGAGTGGCTCGCTAATGTCGTCATGGTTCCTAAGAAAGACAAATCACTCTGAATGTGCATTGATTTCAAGCACATCAACCGGGCCTGCCCGAAAGATCATTTTCCTCTCCCTCGCATAGATCAAATTATTGACTCGACCGCGGGATGCGAGAGACTGTCTTTTCTAGACGCTTACTCCGGGTACCACCAGATCCGTCTGTACGGACCCGACAAGGTAAAAACAGCTTTCATCACTCCATTCGGGTGCTTCTGCTATATCACCATGCCATTCGGCCTCAAGAATGCCGGAGCCACATTTATGCGAATGATTCAGAAGTGTCTACTCACTCAAATCAGTCGGAATGTGGAAGCGTATATGGATGATATCGTTGTCAAGTCACGAAAAGGTTCCGACCTGCTCACTGATCTCGCCGAAACATTTGCCAACCTCAGAAGGTATGATATCAAGCTCAATCCATCAAAGTGCACATTTGGAGTTCCTGGTGGCAAGTTACTCGGTTTTCTCGTTTCCGAACAAGGAATCGACGCTAATCCAGAGAAGATCGGCACTATTCTCCGAATGAAACGCCCTGTGCGAGTGCACGATGTCCAGAAGCTTACTGGATGCTTGGCCGCATTAAGTCGATTCATCTCACGACTCGGTGAAAAGGCATTGCCTCTTTACCGACTGATGAAGAAGGCAGACAAGTTCGAGTGGACTCCAGAAGCTAATGCAGCGTTTGCCGAGCTAAAAGCTCTGCTCTCCACCCAGCCGGTGCTTGCTGCTCCAATCAGCAAAGAGCCTCTGTTGCTCTATATCGCAGCCACAGGACAAGTCGTCAGTACTGTGCTTACGGTCGAGCGGGAAGAAGAAGGAAAAGCTCTCAAAGTTCAGCGCCCAGTGTATTATTTGTCTGAAGTCTTGACTCCATCCAAGCAGAGATATCCTCATTATCAGAAGCTTGTGTATGGAATATACATGACCACAAAGAAGGTTGCTCATTATTTCTCTGATCATTCCATCACAGTCGTCAGCGACGCTCCACTATCAGAGATTTTGCACAACAGAGATGCAACTGGTCGAGTGGCCAAATGGGCGATTGAACTTCTTCCCCTTGATATCAAGTTTGAGGCAAAGAAAGCCATTAAGTCCCAGGCAATAGCAGATTTCCTCGCCGAGTGGATTGAACAGCAGCAGCCGACTGAAGTTCACTCGGAGCATTGGACCATGTTCTTTGATGGCTCTAAGATGTTGAATGGTTCCGGTGCTGGGGTTGTCCTGGTTTCCCCCAGAGGAGATAAGCTCAGATATGTGCTCCAGATTCACTTTGATTCCTCCAGCAATGAGGCAGAATATGAGGCCCTCTTATATGGGTTGCGCATGGCCATTTCACTCGGCGTCCGTCGCCTGATGGTCTATGGCGACTCGGATTTAGTGGTCAATCAAGTGATGAAGGAGTGGGACGTGAGAAGACCAGCCATGACTGGATACTGCAGTGCAGTGAGGAAGCTAGAAAAGAAGTTCGAGGGGTTGGAGCTCCATCATATACCCCGACTGAAAAATCAAGCAGCTGATGATCTAGCAAAGATAGGTTCCAAGAGAGAAGCCATTCCAAGTGGTGTGTTCTTGGAGCATGTACACACTCCGTCAGTCAAAGAAGATCCTTTCACCGAAGAAGCTCCACAGCCCAAGAGTGCCACAGATCCGACTGAGGTTGAAGTCCCAGCAGTGGTCGACTTGGTCATGGAGATCTTGGTGGTCATTCCCGATTGGACAGTTCCATATATCGTGTATATCCTGAGAAAAGAGCTCCCGGAGGATGAGGAAGAGGCTCGACAGATCGTCCGCCGATCTAAGGCCTTTACCGTAATCAAAGGACAGTTATACAGAGAAAGTGCGACTGGAGTCGGTCAGAAGTGCATAACGCCGGAAGAAGGTCGAATCATCCTTAATGATATTCACTCGGGGACCTGTGGTCATCACGCGTCCTCTCGGACCATCGTGGCCAAAGCATACCGAGCCGGATTTTACTGGCCAAAGGCGAATGAGATGGCAAAGGAGATAGTGGATAAGTGCGAGGGATGTCAGTTTTACTCGAATATGTCGCACAAGCCTGCATCAGCCCTGAAGACCATTCCACTCATCTGGCCTTTCGCAGTATGGGGGTTGGACATGGTCGGTCCTTTGAGAACAGGGCGAAGTGGCTTTACGCATGTACTGGTGGCAGTCGACAAGTTCACCAAGTGGATTGAGGCTAAACCAATCAAGAACCTTGACGCCGGTACTGCTGTTAGCTTCATCAGGGAACTAATATTCAGATATGGAGTCCCGCACAGCATCATTACGGATAATGGGTCAAACTTTGACTCGGAGGAATTCAGAGATTTCTGTAACTCTCAAGGCACACGGGTCGACTACGCTTCAGTCGCCCATCCGCAGTCGAATGGACAAGCAGAGCGAGCCAATGGCCTGATTCTCAAGGGATTGAAACCCCGACTGATGCGTGATCTCAAGCATGCAGCTGGAGCTTGGGTCGACGAACTTCCTTCAGTGCTTTGGGGACTGCGGACCACACCTAATCGGTCGACCGGAAGAACTCCATTCTTCTTGGTCTACGGAGCTGAAGCAGTCTTGCCGAGTGATCTTCTCCACAATGCTCCTCGAGTTGAAATCTACAACGAAGCAGAAGCTGAACAAGCGCGGCAGGACGCAGTCGACCTTTTAGAGGAAGAAAGGGAGATGGCTCTGATCCGGTCGACCATCTACCAACAAGATTTGCGTCGTTTCCACGCCAGAAATGTGAGAGCTCGAGCCTTCCAGGAAGGAGATTTGGTTCTCCGAGTGGGTCAGCACAAACCACACAAGCTTGCTCCTTCTTGGGAAGGTCCCTTCATCGTCACCAAGGTTCTCCACAACGGGGCGTACCGTCTTTACAACGTCGAGCATAATATCGACGAGCCCCGAGCTTGGAACGCGGAACTACTCCGCCCATTTTACACTTAAGTTTTATCACTCGGATGAGTTGCAATAAAGTACTTCTGTAGTTCATGGACCTCAAAATAATAGTGTCATAGTTCCTCCATAATTTTGGTCACTTTTCATTTTGTCTAATAAAATTCCCCCTCAGTGGGTGACTTAGCCGCGAATCCATTCCGCCTAAGTTTGTAAAAAATCCTACCGAGTGGTGAGCCAGACTCCCACTCGGAGGCTTAGCTGCGAATCCGTTTCGCCTAAGTTATAAAAATCCTACCGAGTGAAGAGCAAACCTCTCACTCGGGGGCTTAGCTGTAGTCCAAGTACTCGCCTAAGTAATCAAAAATCCTACTGAGTGAAGAGCAAACCTCTCACTCGGGGGCTTAGCTGCAGTCCAAGTACTCGCCTAAGTTATAAAAATCCTACCGAGGGGTAAGCCAGGCTTCCACTCGGAGGCTTAGCTGCAGTCCAAGTACTCGCCTAAGTAATCAAAAATCCTACCGAGTGAAGAGCAAACCTCTCACT
>NC_057801.1:753338208-753338958 GCF_018294505.1 Triticum aestivum
TTTCCATGCCAGAAATGTGAGGGGTCGAGCCTTCCAGGAAGGAGATTTAGTTCTCCGAGTGGATCAGAAGAAACATCACAAGCTTGCTCCTTCTTGGGAAGGACCCTTCATCGTCACCAAAGTTCTCCACAACGGGGCGTACCGTCTTTACAACGTCGAACATAATATCGACGAGCCCCGAGCTTGGAACGCGGAACTACTCCGCCCATTTTACACTTAAGTTTATCACTCGGATGAGTTGCAATAAAGTACTCCTGTAGTTCATGGATTTCAAAATAATAGTGTCATAGTTCCTCCATAATTTTTGTCACTTTTTATTTTGTCCAATAAAATTTTCCCCTCAGTGGGTGACTTAGCCGCGAATCCGTTTCGCCTAAGTTTGTAAAAATCCTTACCGAGTGGTGAGCCAGACTCCCACTCGGAGGCTTAGCTGCGAATCCGTTTCGCCTAAGATTAAATAAAATCTTACCGAGTGGTAAGCCAGACTTCCACTCGGGGGCTTAGCTGCAGTCCAAGTACTCGCCTAAGTTATAAAAATCCTACCGAGTGGTAAGCCAGACTTCCACTTGGGGGCTTAGCTGCAGTCCAAGTACTCGCCTAAGTTATAAAAATCCTACCGAGTGGTAAGCCAGACTTCCACTCGGAGGCTTAGCTGCAGTCCAAGTACTCGCCTAAGTTATAAAAATCCTACCGAGTGGTAAGCCAGACTTCCACTCGGAGGCTTAGCTGCAGTCCAAGTACTCGCCTAAG
>NC_057801.1:753339191-753389688 GCF_018294505.1 Triticum aestivum
CGCCTAAGTTATAAAAATCCTACCGAGTAGTAAGCCAGACTTCCACTCGGAGGCTTAGCTGCAGTCCAAGTACTCGCCTAAGTTATAAAACTCCTACCGAGTGGTAAGCCAGACTTCCACGCGGAGGCTTAGCTGCAGTCCAAGTACTCGCCTAAGTTATAAAAATGCTACCGAGTGGTAAGCCAGACCTCTCACTCGGGGGCTTAGCTGCAGTCCAAGTACTCGCCTAAGTTATAAAAATCCTGCCGAGTGGTAAGCCAGACTTCCACTCGGGGGCTTAGCTGCAGCCCAGTGCTCACCTAAGTGGACTAAGGAATAAGTCGATTGCAGTAAGCGCCCTGCTTTGAACCTGCAAAAGACATTTCGAGCCAAAAGCAATCATATTCAAACGACAAATTCAAGTTCGGATCGATACCTAAAGGAACCGAAAGTGCTCGGGTGCTAAGCCCGTTAAGGTTTATCGGTTACAACTCCACTCGGCATACCGAGGCAAATTTAAAGCATACTCCACTCGACATACCGAGGCAAATTTAAAGCGTCGAGCTTAGAAGAAGTTTTTTACCCCTCCTGTGGAGGGCTGGAAGGTGCAACGAACTCATCAAGATCAATTCCATCTGCGATCCGAGTGGCAGCCGCAAGGAAAGTTTCCATAAAGGACCTGAAGTCGTGTTTCTTGGTGTTGGCCACCCGGAGGGCCGCCAGCTTCTCTTCTCGCGCATCTTTGCAGTGGACTCGGGCCAGACACAGAGCAACATCTGCACCGCACCGAGCCGAGGACTTCTTCCACTCCTGCACTCGACCAGGGATCATGTTCAAGCGAGCCATCAGCGACTCAAGGTCATTTTGAAGTGTCTCCCCGGGCCAGAGCGTCGAGTCGATGCGAGATGTGGAGACCTTCAGCCTTGCAAGATAGTCCACGGCAGCTGCAACACGGGACTCCAGTCGGAAAACATTCATGGCAACTTCGTTGTTCACCGGAGAATTGACGGGGTCGAGGTTTGGTTCCAGCCGGCTAGTTTCTTCTTCAAGGTTTTGACAAAATTCTGCAAGGACGATCACCGAGTCAAGGCGATGGTCGAATGGAAAAACCACGATTGGAAATGATTGCCGAGCATAGAGGTTTACCTTCAAGCATAAGAAACAGCTTCTTGGCAAGACCACTCAGGAAGGCCTCCAGATCATTTTTCTTCCCAGACAACTTACTGACTTGGTCGGTCAGGGCAGTTTTATCAGTTTTCAGTCGACTGACTTCCTTGTTGGCGATCCCAAGAGCAGCTTTCAGATTGGTATTGTCTTGTTCAAGCTTGGTGACTGAGGCTAACTTCTCGTCAGCAAGCTTGATCTTCTCAGCTAGTTCAAGGTCTTTTTTCTGTTGGGCCTCCCTTACCTTACCTGCAAGTTGCAGCAAGATCAGATTTTGAAACAAACGAAGGGAAAAATCAGTCGTCAAGGTCTCACCAAACATACCTTCGGTCTCCTCCTTTGCCTTCGTCAGTTTCTCCTGAACCAGCTTCAAATTCAGCTCGAGCTGAACGTGCTTGTTTTCCAGCTCAGAGTAGCGAGCCACAAGATCACAGGAGTTCTGCGAAGAACCAATCGACTAAATGTCAAATATAATTCACTTCCGAGTGAAAAAGGAAAAATCACATGTTTCTAAGACTACAGCCGAATACAAGCATTCGACCATAGTCTCGGGGACTACACCCAGTGGGTGCACTCAGCGTGCCCCCACTAATCCTATCGAAGATAGAGTCGACCAGTCGACCTCAAAAAAAAAGAGAGAGATGTATTCTTTAAGACTGTAATCGACTGCAAGCAGTCAACCACAGTCTCGGGGACTACACCCAGTGGGTGCACTCAGCGTGCCCCCACCGGTTTGCGAAATCCATTCGACATAGTCGAATGACGGAAAGACTGAAATTATAAAGCCTAAGGCCGACTGCCAGCAGTCGACCTTAGCCTTGGGGACTACACCCAGTGGGTGCACTCAGCGTGCCCCCACTAATCCTATTGAAGACAGAGTCGACCAGTCGACCGGCTTTCGAAATCCATTCGCCATAGTCGAATGACGGAAAGACTGAAATTATAAAGCCTAAGGCCGACTGCCAGCAGTCGACCTTAGCCTTGGGGACTACACCCAGCGGGTGCACTCAGCATGCCCCCGCTAACACGGAGTCTAAATCCACACACCCAGTGGGTGACTACCGTAGATGTTGGAAAGAAAAGTTTTTGATAGCATATCCTAACAGAACAGACGATGGTCGACTGACCTGAACATTGCTTTGAAGGGCGGAACTGGCGTCGTAAGCTGCCTGGCTCGCATCCCGGATGGTCCTCAACTGCTCCATCATGATCCCTGCCTGGTGTATCGCCTCCTTCGCAGCGCCAGCTTGGTCCTCTGGGACGTGGTGCGTCGTGAAGAGGGAGGGCTGCTGAGCACTCGTCAGTGGATCTGCGAAGGACACAGTGTGCAGAGTGGTGTTCTCCTCCTCCGCAACCAGAGTCTCAGGCGCCGTCACATCCTGGGGCACCCTGCTGGCAGACGTTTTCCTACTCCTTCTGTGCTTCAACGGTTCCTCATCTTCATCATCATCTGGGAGAGTGATAACAACATTTGGTGGAGCTATAGAGAAGAATCAGGATTATAGATCATAAGTCAGTCGACTAAAAACGGCGTTAAGAGTATAGTACCTGGTTTTGAGGTTGCTGCATCCTCCATCTCATGGTCATCAGCCCGGGCTGAGGTCTCGGAAGTAGCAGCACTGCAACTCCAAAGAATCAGTCGACTAACCCCAGCGCCAGCCAGAGATAAAGTTCGTACAAAATAAGAAGACTTAAGCAGTACGATGACCCTGATATGGTGGGGATGGACACCTTCATCTTCGGCAGGAGTTTGGTCGGCTTTGACGGAGCCACCCTGGGCTGCTTTGACGCCTTTTCAGTCGGCGCCGGAGAGGTGGTCCGAGGGCGCTTGGTCGACTGAGCAACGGTCGCAACCCCCTTGCCACGTTCAGTCGCAGGGTCGTGGACAAGCTTCGACCGCCTTTCCGAGCGCGGTGGTACGACCTCCTCCTCCTCTTCTTCCTCGTCTTCAGCATCATCTTCATCACCGTCATCGTCGTCATCGTCATCATCATCCTCAGCAACGTCCGAGTCCCACTCCTCCTCCTGGCTCTCGCCCCCACTCGCCTCACCCTCCTCAGTCGGAGCCTGTGCTCCATTGGGCATCGAGTACAGCTCGGTGAGGGCCTGATAGACATCAAGACAAAGATCAATCGACCGATTGGCAGAATAAACAGAAATGAATATGACAAGAACACAGTAGAGAGCAGAGCAGGCATACCTTGTTTGGATCACTGTGGTGGTCGAGTGGAGGAATCCTTCTGGCTCCGCGTGGGTTATCCTTGTTTCCGGTAACGGCGGCCATCCACCTTTCCAGAGTGACATCGTCGACTGCTTCTGGATGGACCCGAGTCTCGTCCTCAGTCCCACAGTACAACCACATGCAGTGGCTCCGGAACTGAAGGGGATGGATACGACGCCTAAGGAAAACCTCCAGGAGATCCATGCCCGTCACTCCCTCCCGAACCAACTGTACTACGCGCTCCATCAACATCTTCACGTTAGCTTTCTCCTCCGGAATCAACTTCAGAGAGGAGGGCTTGTTCACTCGGTCCATGGTAAACTGAGGGAGTCCACTCGACTGCCCCGGCGTCGACTGATCCTGGCAGTAGAACTAGGTCGACTGCCAGCCTCTGACTGACTCGGGAAAAGTCATGGCTGGGAAGGTGCTCTTATTCCTCACCTGGATCCCTAGGCCCCCACACATTTGGACAACTCGGGTCCTTTCGTTGCCTGGGCTCGCCTTCTTCACGGTCTGAGAGCGACACGTGAATATATGCTTGAACAAGCCCCAGTGCGGTCGACAGCCCAGAAAACCCTCACACATGGACACGAACGCGGCAAGATAGGCGATAGAATTTGGGGTAAAGTGATGGAGTTGCGCTCCAAAGAAGTTCAAGAAACCACGAAAGAAAATACTCGGTGGCAAAGAAAATCCACGGTCGACATGGGTAGCCAGGAGCACGCACTCACCCTCTTCTGGCTGGGGCCGCCACTCCTTCCCCGGAAGCCTCGCAGCTCCATGAGGGATCAGGCCCTCGTTGGCCATGTCGAGGAGATCTTTCTCCGTGATGGTCGACTGGATCCAATCTCCTTGGACCCAGCCCTTCGGCAGGCGGGATCTAGACGAAGACCCGCCACGGCTGGTGGATCTCCCCTTCGCCTTCTCCGTCACCGACGCCTTCTTCGCGCGTTCCAGCGCCGCCGTCTTCTCCTTGGCCATGGTTGCCGGTGAGACGCGCGAGAAGTTGTGCGGAGGCGAGAGCGAGCGCGCTGGACGGGGACGAAGAGAGCAGAGAAAGAGAATGCTGAGGCACTGTACAAAAAACCCTCGCCGGGCGTATTTATAAGGTCCCTTCCGAGTGGATGACAGGTGGGCCCGGTCGATCTAATCATATCCAGGAACAGTTATGCAGGCGGGATACGTGGCGAAGAAAGCGGCGCGGCGATCGAGGCGTCTATGTCCCGTCCCATCCGAACGCCGCGGTCCGCTCCGCTTCGCGCGCTTCCCCAAATTTCGCATCCCGCGGAATCCACGAACGGCAGATCGGTCTGTCAGACGCAGGATTTCCTGCGATCCGTCGCTCGGAAATCGTCGAAGCCCGAAAGATCACTCGACGAAAGAAGAGAATGGATCGAGTCGACTGAAGACAAGTTGCTCACTACCAACGAAGAGATTCTTTGGTCCAGAACAACGCACGACCAGTGTGCAAAAGTTAATCGGAAACAACATCAACTCCTTCCTCACTCGAAGCCTCAATCCATTCGGGGGCTAATGATGGGGTCATGTACCTAGGGTAGGGCCACAGACCTGATCTAAGTACCCTGCCCAAGGACACCCTTAGAAGAGGTCACCTTCCAGTCGACCAATGAGAGACACACTCGACTGCCTTGAAGGACTCGACCACGAAGACTCACTCGACCACCAGAAGGTCAAGAGGCACTCTGCACTACAACGGCCTGTAATTAAGTAGACTTTATGATAGTAAAGACACTTTATGTGGGGCGTTACCAGTAACGCCCCGGACTTAACTCACCTTAAACCCTCTCCTACGTGGACTGGCTGGGGTCCTGGCGCACTCTATATAAGCCACCCCCCTCCACGGGCAGAAGGGTTCGGCACCCTGTAACTCATATACATATAATCCACTCGACCACCTCCGGGCTCCGAGACGTAGGGCTTTTACTTCCTCTGAGAAGGGCCTGAACTCGTACATCTCTTGCGTTTACAACCTCTCCATAGCTAGGACCTTGCCTCTCCATACCTACCCCCCCACTCTACTGTCAGGCTTAGAACCACGACACGACTTGATGGCGGTGCGGGGCTCGTAGTAGATGGTGTAGGGGGCCAGGTCGATGGCCCATTTGGCCACTCGGCCAGAAGCATCTCGGCTTCCGATGATCTCGGCCAGTGGAGTTGTGCAGACCACAGTGATTGGATGCTCCTAGAAGTAAGGCTTCAATTTCTTGGCGGCAAAATGCACGCCGTAGCACATCTTCTGGTAATGGGGTTAGTTCTGCTTGGAGGCCGACAGTACCTCGCTCAAGTAATATACCGGTCTCTGGACAGGCAGCGCCTTGCCTTCCTCCTTGCGCTCAACTACAATGACTGTGCTGACTACTCGGCTGGTGGTGGCAATGTATAGGAGCATGGGCTCTTTGGGAGTCAGAGCCGCCAGCACAGGGGGAGTAGTCAACATCTTTTTTAGTTGGAGAAAAGCCTCGTCCGCCTTGGGAGTCCACTCAAAGAAGGTCGTCTTCTTCATGAGCTGATACAAGGGGAGAGCCTTCTCGCCCAGCCGACTGATGAATCGGCTGATGGATGACAAACAGCCGGTGAATTTCTGCACATCTAACAGTCGTCTGGGTGCTTCCATCCTCTCGATGGCCTTGATCTTCACAGGATTGCACTCTATGCCGCGTTCGAAGACCAGGAAACCGAGGAGCTGGCCGGCTGGTACAACAAAAACGCACTTCTCTGGGTTGAGCTTGATCTGGAATCGGTGCAGATTCTCAAATGTTTCCTTGAGGTCCTCCAGCAAGGTTCCACGCTTCTCCGTCTTCACCACTACATCATCCACATAGACGTGGGCATTTCTGCCAAGTTGCTTCAGGAGGCACTTCTGCATGCAACGCTGAAAGGTGGCGCCGGCGTTTCTTAAGCCGAACGTCATGGTCAGGTAGCAGAAGGCTCCAAACGGCGTGATGAAGGCGGTCTTCAGTCTGTCAGCCGGGTTCAGCTTGATCCGGTGATATCCTGAATATGCGTCTAGGAAACTCAACAGCTCGCATCCGGCTGTGGAGTCTATCACCTGATCGATTCTCGGTAGAGCAAATGGGTCCTTGGGGCAAGCTTTGTTGAGGCTCGTGTAATCAATGCACATCCGCCACTGCTTGTTCTTCTTCAGCACCAGTACTGGGTTTGCCAGCCACTCTGGAAAAAACACTTCCATGATGAAGCCAGCTGCCAGGAGCCGGGCTATTTCTTCTCCAACAACTCTTCTTTTTTCTTCTGACAGGCGGCGCAAGGGCTGCCTGACGGGCTTCATATCAGATCGGACGTGTAATTTGTGCTCGGCGAATTCCGTCGAGACACCGGGCATGTCCTTGGGGGACCATGCAAAGATGTCGCGATTCTCACGGAGGAAATTGGCGAGCTCGCCTTCCTATTTGCTGTCAAGGCCTGTGCACAAGACAGTGTATCTCTCCGGGTGCTCCGAGTCCAACGGTATCTTCTTTGTTTCTTTGGCCGGCTTGAATGATCCTTCTGCTTCCGACTCCTTGGGGTCAGGCGATAACTCGGGCTGCTTGCCGGCCATCGCCACGACCCGATCAAGAAGTTGTTTCTCAGCCGCGATCACCAAGGACTCGGCCAGCCGACTGCTTTCGACCGCGCAAGCAGACGACTTCCTGTAGTCGCCGGACACGGTTAGGATTCCCTTGGAACTCGGCATCTTCATCTTGAGGTAGGCGTAGTGGGGGACCACCATGAACTTGGCCAAGGCGGGTCGGCCAAGCAATGCATGATATGGGCTTTCAAGGTCCACCACCTCAAACCAAATTGGCTCTTGGCGGAAATGATCCTTGTCTCCGAAGAGGACATCTATCAGGATCTTGCCGATTGGTGAGCAGGAAAGGCCAGGGACGATTCCGTGGAACACAGTCCGGCTGCTCTGAAGCTGTCTTCGCTTGATTCCCAATTTTTCCATTGTATCCTTGTACAGGATGTTGATATTGCTGCCTCCGTCTATCAGTACTCGCGAGAAGCGAGCGGCCCGCCTATCTGTGCTGAGTGTGGCGCCTAAGACCAAGGCATAGGAGCCTGGACTCGGCATCACCTCTGGGTGATCAGCTCTGCTCCAACTGATAGGCTTTTCGGACCAATGCATGAACTCTGGCGTACTTGACGCAACCGCATTCACTTCTTGCTGCTGTTGGCGCCTGCTGCATCGGTCATCCGCTACACTGGTGAACATCACATAGGCTCCGTGCTCATCCGGGAACTCGTCTTGTATCGCGCCGACTGGCCTGACAGCCGGCTACTGGGGCGGCAGTGGAGGAGGCGGCCCAGCAGGAGGGGGAGGGAGCAGGCCGTCCCCCTTGGCGATTCTGGTCAGCCAGTGGCATTTCCTAGTGGTGTGGTTTGACGGCTTCGTGCCGGTGTGGAACTTGCAGGGACCATCTAGAGTCTGCTCGTAGGAGAAAGCCGGCAGCCAGTTGGACTTGCCGCCCTTCTGTCGCTTCGCCGGAGGCGGTCCCTCCAACTGCTGGTCCTCTGCTGTTGCCACTTGCCGACTGCTGGAAGTCGGCTGCGGGGCTTTGCGCTTCTGGTCATTCTGCTATTGCCGCCGACTGGTGTCTCCAGCCAGAGTTCTTGGAGCCTGAGGGGCGACTTTGCCAGTTGTGCTGACCCGAATCTCCGCCTTCATGGAGGAGTCGGCCGTGGCGTACTTGTCTGTTGTGATCAGCAGCTCGTCGAGGGTCTCCGGCTCGTCGCAGAGGAGCTTGTGCTTGAGGAGGGTGCCTTCTCTGCACCCAGCAGTAAAGTACTCGATGGCTTGCACCTCGTGCACGCCCTCGCAGGAGTTCCGGAGTTCGGCCCAGCACGTGAGGTAGTCGCGAGTAGACTCGTCGGGGCCTTGCACGCACAAGGAGAGTTGGCGCGGCTTGGGAGGTCGCTTGTACGTGCTCGTGAAGTTGCGGACAAAAGCCTCGGTGAAGTCGACCCAGCTGTTGATGCTGCGAGGCTTCAGACTGTTCAACCACGTCCGGGCCGAGCCCTGGAGCATGAGCGGGACGTATCTTACGGCAACACGCTTGTTGCCGTTCGCTATGTTGACGGTTGTGGAGTAGTCGATCAGCCAATCTTCCGGCTTCATGGTGCCGGTATATTTGGGCGTGTCTCGGGGGAGCGTGAACCCTTTGGGGAAGGGCTCATCTCGGATGCGGGGTCCAAAGCAGGGGGACCCAACTCGTCTTCTTCTTCCAGCGCCAGGGATCGGTGGAGTCGGTCGATCCGGTGGCGGGCGTCGTTCTCTCTGACTCCCTCTCGGCGGCCGAGGCGGTCACCGAGAGTCGGATGTTCCACGGGCGGCGGGGAGACTCGCCTTTCTCTGCGAGGAGGGGGAGGCAGGTATTCGTCCCACCGTTCCACCGCTTTGGGGTGGCCGTCTTGGTCGCGCTCGATGGTGATGTGAGTCCGACTGTGGCTGACAGCCGGCTCCTTGTCCTTCTTCCCACAGGCCCCGCCAGTCGGCGTCCGAGACATCGCACCTTGGTCTCGGCGAGGCGGTGGGTCGTCGTTTTGGCGCTCCGGCGCCTCGGTGCGGCAGCCGGCATCATTCTGTGCGGCGGCCGCGTTGAGGAGCTGCTGAACTTGCTCCGTCATTATGTGGCGCTCTTCACCTTCGAAGTTGTCGAGCTCGTCTGCCGCCGCCTGGGCGGCACAGATATTCTCTATGGGCGTGGCATACACAGGGCGATCAGCCCTGAAGAGGTTGGCGATTGTCGCGCCGCGCTGTCGGACCGCGCCTAGGCGGCTAGGCCCAGTCGGAGCCGGCGAGCCGCCTACGGCGCGATCCATCTCGCGTTGGTAGGCTTCTGACAAGCGCCTCATGCTTGCCAGCTTCTTCGCGCCCTCGACGAGCTGAAGGCGGAGCGCCTCTAGCTTCTCGGCGTCGGCGTCTTCCGAAATCGGCGCTGCAAGGCCTCGCAGGGCCGCGTCAAGCGGGTCGTGCGCTCCTTCACCGGAGCACTCGCCGTGCTCGAGGACGAGGACCTCAGTGACGGTGCTTCCGCCGCTCCCCGCGTAGGAGAGCGGCTCGTCGTAGACCACCACGTTGGTGGGGAACGCGTCGAGCGACGCGGTGTCGGAGTCGACCAGCATCAGGTCGGTGGATCCTATGGACTCCAGGTCCGCGGCAGGCTCGCCGGCGACATGGAGTTGGTCGAGGAGGCCCACGAGGAGGCTCTCGGTGCCGCTCATGCATGCGTGGGACGCAGGCTCATCGGAGAGGCGAACCTCGCTGATAAGATCGGCGAGGCAGCTGGCCGCACAGGCGATCTCAGCACCGTGCAGCGCGTCGGCACAGACGCCATCCGACGTGCCGGGCTGGCTGTGCTTGCCGGGGAGCAACAGGGTTCCCATCCAGAGTAGATCTCCGGACGACGGTGCACCTCGCCCCATGGTGGGCGCCAAATGTCGGGGGTTGGATACGACATATGCCAAAGGATGGCTTATCATGGTGGGAGCGAGTAGAACGTCGCCGGTGCCTGGAAGCGGGATGAGGCGAAGACATGCACGCCGGCGGAACTTACCCAGCTTCAGGGCTCTCCTAGGAGATAACACCCCTACTGCTGCTCTGCGGGGTCTCCGCATGATCACTAAGGCAAAGTGACTACAATGGTGCTCCTGGAGCTGTTCCGGGAGGCAGGAGAGGGCAAGGCTAGCTCTCTCCTCCCTGTGCTATCTGGTCTGTCTCTATCTAGGTCCGAACCCTTTGCATGGGTGCCCTAGGGGGTTTATATAGGCCTACCCCCTGGGGGTACAATAGTAATCTGACTGGGCGCGGGTCCCAGCCGTCTGTCTCTCAGGCCGCCGTCCTCCCCGCCGGCTTCTGGGGCCCGCCGACTGGCGGGTCCCGCGGACAGGCTTGATACTGTAGCGGCACTCCTGATGACGCGGGCTCGATCATTGGGTCGTGACAACAGTGCCGCCATCTATCGGGCGATCACTGTCGCCATTCCCCATCCTATCTGGTTAATGGCTCGTGGGGCCCTGGGGAGGAGTCGGCCGACTCCAAGGAGGCCGACTCCCACAGGTCCGTCTTCGGGGCGCTCAGGCCGCCTTCGGCCCACCCACTGACAGGCGGCCCCGCCGCCTTCGGGTCGTACAGGCCGGTGTCGTGGGCACAGTGCGTCGCGCACTGTGGCTGAGGTCAGGGCAGGCATGGCAACAGTGCCGCGCCTCACCGGAGATCTTCTAGCGATACGGCTCACTGTAGCCATGCCGGCCCTTCGTAAGCAGGGGGAATGGCCATGCCGTGACCGTACCCCACATCGTACTTCGAGATGAGGGAGGAGTCATGGGCCGACTCTCCATAGTCGGCCTCTCTGGAGGTCGCCAGCTTGGAGTCGGCTTATCTCGGAGTAGCCGTCTGGGACTCGGCTTGTCTTGGAGTCGCTCCTGGGACTCGGCTTGAGGGGCGCGGCCTGCCCTGATGTCTTGAAAGGTCCTGGGACTCGGGTTAGCCTACCCGTGGCCCAATACTCCGACACCAAGGATTGATGACTTGTTTGATCAGCTCAGTGGGCCCAAGGTATTCTCCAAGATTGAGTTGTGGACTAGATATCATCAGCTCAAGATTAAAAAGGAAGATATTCCTAAGACCGCATTCACCACTCGATACCATCTTTATGAATATACAGTTATGTCCTTTGGTCTCACCAATGCCCCTGCCTTCTTCATGCATATGATGAACAAGGTATTCATGGACTTTCTCGATAAGTTCGTAGTAGTCTTCATCGATGACATACTTATTTACTCGAGAAGTGAAGAAGAGCACAAAGAACACCTCCGAGCAGTGTCACAATGACTCCGTGAACATCAGTTATATGCCAAATTCAGTAAACGTGAGTTTTGGCTCAAGCAAGTTGGATTTCTTGGACATGTGCTATCCACCGAAGGTATAGCCGTTGACCCCGAGCAAAGTAAAGGATGTGCTCGATTGGTTGCCGCCCACAACCGTATCTCAGATCCGAAGTTTTCTTGGATTAGTCGGATATTACCGTCGTTTCATTGAAGGTTTTTCCAAGATTGCTAAACCCATGACGGAGCTGCTCAAAAAGGATAAGAAGATTGAATGGACTGAGGACTATGAGAAAAGCTTCAATGAGCTAAAGATACGGCTGACAACTGCGCCTGTGTTGACTCTTCACGATATCTACCGCAATTTTGATGTGTACTGTGACGCCTCCAGACAAGGACTTGGATGCATACTTATGCAAGACGGCAAGGTAGTAGCCTATGCATCGCGAAAGCTATGACCCCATGAGGGGAATTATCCTACCCATGATTTGGAATTGGCCGCGGTGGTGCATGCTCTAAAAATTTGGAGACACTATCTGTCGTGGAATTGTCACGTCAGATGTCCTCGTGAAAGGACTTAGTTGTGGAGCCATCGGAACTAGGAAGCTTGAAGGGGTTAATCGGGACAAAGGACACGAGAGGGTTTATACTAGTTCGGCCCCTTACGGTGAAGGTAAGGCCTACGTCTAGTTGGGTTGGTATTGATGTTTCGATGACTAGGGAGCGAGATATGCTATGCCTGGCTCTCGATGAGTTGTTTCTTGCCTTAAGCCGCCAGCGGGTCGTCCCCTTATATACACGGGTCGACGCCCTGCGGCTTACAGAGTCTCGGCCGGCTCATAAACAATGTCCGGCTCGGTGACTAGTTAAGTCTACCTTATGATACAAGTAATATTACTACAGCGGGTTATTACAACAGGCCTTAAGTCGCCTGCGGGCCTTAAGCTCTCTATGAACCGCCATCTTCATACTTTGTCTTGGGCTTCTCTCTAGTGAGTCCTCTTTGCGTAACCCGGCCCCTCCTGGGCGGCTTACACAAATAGTTATATCCCCAACATTAGGCCCCAGATTGATTTGAACCAGTTCATGTCAATCTTAAAATACCTTATGAACCGCCCTGCAGTCTTTTGTCTTGCGCGAAGGATTTTAACCCACCGTGATGTCATCATCTAACCCCCGGTTAAATCTCTGTGACGTCATCTTCATTAAAGTTTTATTTTCTTTATACCGTCACATCTTCAACGGATCTTTGTCTTTACTAACCATCCCTAGAATCGAGGTGCCAGAGCCGCTGGATAATGAATGTTATCTCCTCGTTTTTTGCACCCGCCCGGTCAGTCTTCCCTTATAAATAGAGCGACCTAGGTCTTCCCCAGTCGTCTTCTTCCTCTTGCCTCCTCCCGTGCTCTGCCGCTGCCACCGTCGACCCCCTCGTCGTCACCGACTCAGGCCGCTGCATCGACCTGACTCCAACCAGAGATCGACAGCAAACCTCCGCGGCGCATCCGCATCTGTGAGCCCTTCTCATTTCCTTTCTCAGATCTGCGTTAGGTTCTTGCCGAGTTCGTCGGTGTTCATCACTGCCCGATGCAAACCTTCTCTAGTTCTTTCCTCCAACGCCCTGTTTAGACCGTAAAAACTACATAGAACTGCTGCGGTGCTTACTTGTATTGATCTCGCGCAGGAATAGATCTCATTTCCCTTGCGTAGAACCCCTTTTCGAGTATATGAGCTTCTCTGCTTTGTTTTTAGGTCTAGGAAAATTTCTTTCCAGGGAAATATTTTGATCCAGAGAAATAACTGTCCTCTGTGAAACTTGTCTTCATCATCCCGAAAACCTCCTCTGGTAAATGTCCTGAAATACAACTGTCGAGGTATCTGGCTTAAATAGATGATACAGAACCTTGACTGCTCCTCATGACCCGGAATTTTTTTGAATTACACTTGATACTTGTAGCGTCTTAAATATTGTTGCACAGTCATCCTTATATCATCAGGCCCCTCATTAAGCCGCCACTTTAATCAAAATTTTCCTCCCTGGTTAAAATTGAACCGGATCTTCTTGTTTTTCCATAGGCCAATTATTGTGATGGCTTCTAAGGCTACCAAGGCCCCTGTAACTTGCAATTGGGTTCCATCCACAGTGACCAGTAGCAAACTAGCTGAGTTTGTAAAGTCTGGGCATCTGCCAAAAAAGGACGTCATGTCGTACCGTGCCCCTGACGCGTCTGAAGAAAAACCTCACCCCAAAGTCGGGGAAGTAATAATTTTTACTAATCATATGAGCCGTGGATTTGCTCCTCCCGGCTCAAAATTCTTCAGAGAGGTTTTGAACTTCTTTGACCTTAGACCTCAAGACATCGGACCCAATTCCATGTCAAATATTTGTAATTTTCAAGTCTTCTACGAGGTGTATCTGGGTGAGGAGCCGAGTCTGCTATTGTTCAGGGAACTTTTTTACATGAACCAGCAAAATGAACGTGCCAACGGGCCCAGTCTTGAGCTTGGCGGCATTTCAATCCAGCGATGGAGAGACTGTCTTTTCCCTTATGCTGAGTTGCCGAGTCACCCCAAATCTTGGAACCAGACGTGGTTCTACTATCAGGACACTTCACCGGCTGATGAAAAACCTCTGCCCGGCTTTCGCGCCCTGCGCCTTGAATTTAATCATCCGCTACCAGACAAGCTCACAACCCTTGAACGCGTGCCTCTTAACTCCACCATCAAGAAGATTAAAGCTCTATTGGGAAATGGTTTAAACGGCATCGATCTGGTCCAGGTCTGGGTCACTTGGCGTATACTTCCATTAAGCCGCCGTCCCGGCTTAATGTGTACTTATACTGGAGAAAATACTGATCCGCAACGCCATAGCCCTGACGACTTACCAGATGACATGGTGGATGCTACAACCCAGTCACTGCTGAAGGAGGGCACTGTGGCGAACAATGCCTTCGGTTTACTTCCATTTTGCAAGAATAACCCGGCCCCTGCGGTAAGTTATCAATCATAACAAATGTTTACGGATATATGATACTTTTCTTGATACTCATAATTCTTTAAATTTTTCCACAGGCTGGTGATGACTTTTGGAAAGCCAAATATGACCATGAAGCTGCCAAACAAGCCAGGACGACCAAGAAAGCTGAAAGGAAAGCCGCCAAAGTAGGAACCTCGAAGAAAAAGAAACCGAGCGCCTCCAACTTACTCAGATTGGAGGATAGCTCTTCGGATGAGGAAGAGGTAATCTTTAAATTTTCTTAAGTCCCTTGTTATCACCTGTCTGACCTTTTATCCTTTCAGGAGGATACGGGGAACAGTCGAGTAGCTAATGAAGAGGTAACTATAATCTCCTCCGACTCAGAGCCTTTGCCAAAGCGAAAGACCCGAAGGGTGACCCGGAAAGTAAGATTTTCACATGCACTTGCTTATCAAGATCCTCAATTTATTTTGAAGCAACAACAACTTGAGAACCGGAGGCAGACCCGGAACAACAAGGATGCAGAACTCTCCTCCGGCTTACCTGATGTAACCAGGAAACGTCGGACTGAGGTTATCTCCGATTTACGCTATGTCTTACCTTTAGCAGGCTTAATTCGTCAACCTCTCAATTCATCTGACTCCAATTATCAGGATACCTCTCCTTCTTCTGGTGAATCCATGCAGTCAAATATGCCGACTTTCAAAACTGCTCCTGGGTAATGTGAACTTATGCACTTTTTACCTTACCCGTGCTTGCGTATTCATCCTTCTGCTTTTGTTAACAGTATGCAAGTGAAGCCCAGCAAACGGGCAAAGAAGAATAAGCCGTCCGAAGAACCGGTCATGGCTGAACCGGTGATTAATGCGTCTGCTCCAGACAGCGCTACCCATCAGCCGCCGCCTGACCCGGCTTCTGATATTCCAGTGCCAACCTCTGATCCACCTACCGAAGACATTCTCCACACAAGTGACCCGGAGACTCCTAGCCCAGTGAAGAGAAATGACCCGGAAGTTGAGATTGTGAAGTCCCAATTTGTTGAACCAGGGCGGCCTACAGTCCTTGCCAAATGTACTGCCAAGGAAGAGTTTGCCCAACGCCGAAAAGCCAAGCAGGACATTACAGATTATACTCACCTAAGCATTGGTGATATAGTCTCAGGCTATCTGAATCAAGTGCATAATAGCCGTGACCTGGAAGTTGACATGGTGAAACAAATACAGCATAAATCTAAGGTATAAACTTATACTTTTATCTGAGCTTTATATATATTGTACCAGCCCCCAAGTCTCTTGCTTATGAACAAATACGTTGTAGACTTAGAAATCTGCTTTTACTTGTTAACTTATCCGGCTTAAAAAGAATGTATTTAACCCGGTATAACATAAGGCCTTTAAATTTGCAATACACATTAGTCCCCAAGTGTCAAGTATCCTTACTTGTAAGGTGCTTGAGACTTAATATGTTTGACCCGGCAGGATAAAGTGAAAATTTCTTTCAGCATAAATTAGCCCCCAAGTGCCAAGTATCTTTACTTGTAAAGTGCTTGGGACTTGAATGTTTACCTTACTAGAATCCTTACCATAACCTGGTGTCAATGCAGGCTGCCATAAGTTAATTTGAATCAGAGCTCACTGCCCTGAAGAGTCGTCTGGAAACTCAAGAGCTTGAGACGCAAAAAGCTAACTCCAAATTTGAATTTAGTGTCTCTAAAAATGAGAAACTAAAGAAGAATTTTGAGTCGGAAAAGAAAAGTTGAGCTGATGAAAAGGCTTCCCTGGTGACCCGGGCCGAAACAGCCGAAACATCTCTTGCAGAAGCAACAACCGAGCTGTCCAACTTAAAACAGCAAATATCCCAAATGGCCTCGGCCATCTTTGGTAAGTTATTGTGACACAATTTTAACATGGCAACCGTACAATGACTATTGTAATAATTACTTCCGGCTTACCGTTATGCTTGTGCACATACAGGCTCCAGGAGTGTCAATCTGAAGCAGAACACGCTGATCAAGCTTAAAGCAGTTTACACGTTAGTGGAACAGCTATACTCCGGGACACAACATGCCCTGGTGGTTGTAGCTTTATCAACTCCACACCCCCGCCTGTTGCAAGATGTTTTGAAGAGCCTTGCCTTTCTACCTCAGCGGATCCAAGACTTAAGGCGTTCATCTTCAAGAGCCGGGGCTGTAGCCGCATTGAGCCAGGCGAAAGCATGGCTCCCAGAACTAGATCCGGCAGACCTTGCTCTTGGATATCCGAGTCTAAAGGAAGATGGCGATGCCTTTGATGATCATGACTTCCACGCCTGTGTTAAAGGCATATGTCCGGTGGCCACCCTTATTGGAAACGATACTGACCTCAACAAGTATGCGTCGACTTATGACAGTAACAACCGGAAAATCCCAAACGCTCCATATGATCAAATTAGCCTGATCCCTCCAATTCGTAAGCATACTTTTGCCCCTGAAGTGGACCCGGCCGGTTTAATAGATGATGAAGCTGAATTTGAAGCTTTGAGCAACATTGATTGGGCTTCATCAACTTTCCAGGAAACAACAGCCGACGGAGAAGCGGAGAAGGGTAACCCGGAGCCTTCAAGCCCGCCGAAGGAGTGAATCACCAGGTGTTTGGCCAAAATACAATGCTTCATCTATTCAGACTCGGGGAGTCATGTAATAGGGTAGAAGTAACTTCTTAATGCTCATCATGCCTTCGTGCGTGCTCTTAACGCTTTTCGTAAGCTACCATGGATGTATATTTCTGGCTTTTACTTCCTTGGCATGTTAACTTGTGCTTGCCTTATTCTGCAATCCTTGAATGATCTTTCCGGCTCATATAATGTTCCCCCGGTACTTAATAACCTGGGGTGATTAAACCGGCAAGATAAAAAACACCTTAAAATGCTTTCCACAAGGTATCATAATAATCAAAATACTTTTACAGGCTGCTGATTCGGATACGATCAGTAAACCGTTTCAAAGGGGTTAAGCTAAGATTCGGATACGATCATATAGCCCCCAGTGGCGTGGTGATGCCAATCAAGTGGGTATCGACAGCTATGTTCTCTTTGGTTTGAATACGACCTATGTTTGAACAGGAAGCCCCCAAGTGACCATAGGATTTGTTTAATGACGTTGATTCGTATACGATCCACGTCAGACCTAAAGGGGTTAAGCTGTGATTCAAATATGATCAGGAAGCCCCCAAGTAGGTTTGGCAAGTATGCCGATCAAGTGGGTATCGACAGTTATGTTCTCTTTGGTTCGGATACGACCTATGTTTGAATAGGAAGCCCCCAAGTGATCATGGCTAGATTCAGATATGATCATAAGCTAGACCAAAGGTAAAACCGGATTCAGATTTGATCCGGTCCCTATTGGTTGTTTCCACCACCTGTCAAAAAGGACATATACACTTTTTTGAAGGTGAAAAAAGGACAGAGGTCCTGCTTTATTACTTTATATAATATGTACATTGTCAAAAATATATACATCTAAAGAGCTGGTGGCTTAAGTATAATAAGGCCGAAGATGGGCTATATTCCACGGCCGGCAGGTCTCCTCCGATTTACCTGAGTCCTTGTGCTCTCGAATATCAATGAGGTAATATGACCCGTTGTGCATATTCTTGCTGACCACAAAGGGTCCTTCCCAAGGAGGGGATAGCTTGTGCATATCGATCTGATCCTGGATGAGCCAGAGCACTAAATCGCCTTCCTAGAATGTTTTGCTTCTGACCCGGCGGCTGTGATAACGATGAAGGTCTTGCTGGTAAATCGCCGAGCGGGCTATTGCCAAGTCTCGCTCCTCATCCAACAAGTCAAGAGCCTCCTGTCGAGCCTTCTCATTATCAGCCTCAACGTAAGCCGCCACACGGGGTGAATCGTGTCGGATATCACTTGGCAGAACTGCATCTGCTCCATAAACCATGAAGAAAGGCGTGTAACCCGTTGATCTGTTAGGCATGGTGTTGATGCTCCACAGCACAGAGGGCAACTCTTCCACCCAGCAACCTGGAGTCCGCTGTAAGGGGACCAAGAGTCGTGCTTTGATACCCCTTAAAATCTCCCGATTAGCTCGCTCTGCTTGACCATTGGACTGAAGATGAGCAACAGCCGAAACGTCAAGCCGAATATGTTCCCGTTGACAGAATTCTTCCATGGCACCCTTGGAGAGATTAGTGCCATTATCAATTATGATGCTATGTGGAAAACCAAAATGAAAGATCACCTTTTTGATGAACTGCACCGCTGTGGCCGCATCACACTAACTGATCGGCTCTGGCTCAATCCACTTTGTAAACTTATCCACTGCCACCAGGAGATGCGTTTTTTATCTTTAGACCTTTTGAAAGGTCCCACCATGTCAAGCCCCCAGACTACGAACGGCCAAGTAATTGGAATCATCCTCAACTCCTGAGTCGGCACATAAGCTCGTCTTGAGAACTTTTGACACCCGTCACATTTGCTAACAAGATCTTCTGCATCAGCATGAGCTGTCAGCCAATAAAAACCATGACGGAAAGCCTTGGCCACCAGAGATTTTGAGCCGGCATGATGACCACAATCCCCTTCATGGATCTCTCGAAGTATCTCTTGACCCTCTGCAGGTGACATACAACGCTGGAACGCACCTGTGACACTGAGATGATGTAACTCGCCATTAACAATTGTCATGGATTTGGATCGTCTGACAATTTGTCTCACCAAGGTCTCATCCTCAGGCAGCTCTCCCCGGGTCATATAAGCCAGATATGGTAATGTCCAATCCGGGATGATGTAAAGTGCAGCCACCAACTATGCCTCCGGGTCTGGCACTGCAAGCTCTTCCTCTGTAGGTACCTTGACAGAAGGATTATGTAAAACGTCCAGAAAGGTGTTAGGCGGCACCGGCTTACGCTGAGAGCCCAACCGGCTTAAAGCATCCGCCGCCTCATTCTTCCTTCTGTCAATGTGCTCCACCTGATACCCTTTGAAGTACCCAGCTACAGCATCAACTTCATGATGATAAGCCGCCATAAGGGGGTCCTTAGAATCCCATGTGCCTGAGACCTGCTGAGCCACAAGATCTGAGTCGCCCAAGCACCTTACCCGGCTTAAATTCATCTCCTTAGCCATCCGAAGACCATGGAGCAAGGCCTTGTATTCAGCTGCATTGTTAGTGCAAGGAAACATAAGCGGAGCACATAACGAAATTTCTCACCTCGAGGGGAAGTTAAAACAACCCCAGCCCCTGATCCTTCTAACTGCCTGGACCCATCAAAATGAATAGTCCAATACATATTGTCCGGCTTCTCCTCAGGTGCCTGCAACTCTGTCCAATCATTGATAAAATCCACCAGCGCTTATACTTTAAACCATAAGGCCCAAGCTCAATGGCCCACTTGGCGATTTGCCCTGTAGCTTCTCTATTCTGAATGATATCTCCCAAAGGAGCTGAGCTTACCACCGTTATAGGGTGACCTTGGAAGTACTGCTTCAGTTTCCGATTTGCCATGAACACACCATAAACAAGCTTCTGCCAATGTGGATATCTTTGTTTAGACTCAATGAGCACCTCACTGATGTAGTAAACCGGCCGTTGAACCAGATGCTCCTTGCCTGCCTCCTTTCGTTCCACCACGATGGCAACATTGACAGCCCATGAGTTAGCAGCCACATATAACAATAGCGGCTCTTTATCAATGGGAGCTGCAAGAACCGGTGGCTCAGACAACTGTCTCTTTAAATCCTCAAAGGTAGTGTTAGCAGCATCACTCCAGACAAAAGTGTCCGTCTTCTTCATCATCTGGTATAGCGGCAAGGCCTTCTCCCCTAACCGGCTTATGAACCGGCTTAAAGCAGCAACACGTCCCGCCAGGCGTTGAACATCATTGATACACGCCGGCTTATCCAGAGAGGTGATCACCGTGATCTTCTCCGGATTAGCTTCAATGCCTCTATTTGACACCAGAAAACCCAAGAGCTTGCCTGCAGGTACACCAAATACACACTTGGCCGGGTTAAGCATCATCTTGTAAACCCGGAGATTGTCAAAGGTTTCTCTCAAATCGGATATTAAAGTTTCCCTTTCTCTAGATTTCACCGCGATGTCATCCACATAACCATGAACATTGCTCCCAATCTGATCGTGCAAACAGTTCTGCACACATCGCTGATAAGTTGCCTGGGCACTCTTGAGCCCAAACGGCATAGATACATAACAGAAGGCCCCAAACGGAGTGATGAAAGTTGTCTTCTCTTGGTCCTTAGCTGCCATCTTGATCTGATGATAGCCAGAGTAAGCATCCAAAAAGCTCAAACGTTCACAACCTGCCGTAGCATCAATGATTTGATCAATACGGGGGAGTGCAAAGGGATCAGCCAGGCAAGCCTTGTTTAAGTCCGTGTAATCCACACACATCCGCCAAGTGCCGTTCTTCTTGAGTACCAGTACCAGGTTAGCCAACCACTCTGGATGAAAGACCTCGACAATAAACCCGTCCGCTAAGAGCCGGGCCACCTCTTCTCCAATGGCTGCTCGTCTCTCTTCGCTGAATCGTCAGAGAAACTGCCTGACCGGCTTATACTTTGGATCAATATTGAGAGTGTGCTCAGCGAGTTCCCTCGGTACACCCGGCATGTCAGAAGGTTTCCATGCAAAGATGTCCCGGTTCTCACGGATGAACTTGATGAGCGTGCTTTCCTATTTAGGATCCAAATTGGCACTGATACTGAACTGCTTAGAGGTGTCCCCCGGGGTGAAGTCAACGAGCTTTGTATCAGCGGCCGATTTAAACTTCAACGCCGGGTCGTGCTCTGTAGTTGGTTTCTTGAGGGAGGTCATATCCGTCGGGTCAACATTGTCTTGATAAAATTTGAGCTCCTCCGCGGCACAGGCCGTCTCAGCGAAAGCCGCGTCGCCTTCTTCGCATTCCAAGGCCACCTTTCGACTCCCATGCACGGTGATGGTGCCCTTGTAACCCGGCATCTTAAGCTGTAAGTAAACATAACACGGCCGGGCCATGAACTTAGCATAAGCCGGTCGCCCAAATAGAGCGTGATACGGGCTCTTGATCTTGACCACCTCAAATGTCAACTTCTCAACCCTGGAATCATACTCATCTCCAAAAGCCACCTCTAATTCAATCTTACCAACTGGATAAGCCGACTTACTTGGGACCACCCCGTGAAAAACAGTGTTGGACATCCTTAGATTCTTCTCAGTTAGCTCCATACGCTGGAAAGTCTCATAATAGAGGATATTGATGCTGCTACCTCCGTCCATGAGTACTTTAGTGAATTTATATCCACCAACCTGGGTGCTACAACCAAGGCTAACTGACCCGGATTATCAACTCGTAGCGGGTGATCCTCCCTGCTCCAAATGATAGGTTGCTCTGACCATCTCAAATAACGAGGGACCGCCGGCTCAACCGAATTTACAGCCCTTTTATGAACCTTCTGGTCACGTTTGCATAAGCTAGTGGTGAACACATGGTATTGCCCACCGCTCAACTGTTTCGGTTGGCTCTGGTAACCCGACTGCTGCTGCAGTTATCCTCCCTGACCAGCTTGCTGTTGATTATTTCCACCCGGTTGTCCCTGAAAAATGGAATTTGAACCGCCACCCGGGCCATGAAAGCCTCCGGCCCCTGAACCGCCACCAGGTCCATGACCACCATCGAAGATATTGGAATTTTTAAACACCTTCATGATTGCACAATCTTTCCACAGGTGAGTAGCGGGGTGCTCCCGGGTGCCGTGTTTCAGACAGGGCTCGTTGAGTAGCTGCTCAAGAGATGGACCTGACCCGCCGGTTTGAGGCCACTTACCCTTGTGTCTCTGATTGTTACCCTGTGTACTAGAGTTAGCCACAAGCTCCGGACTACCGTCCGCCTTACGCTTATTGCCGCCTCGATTCCCCGGGTTATGTTGTTGACCTTTTCCATTACCATTCCTTTTACCCTTCCCTGTTTTCTCATCTTCAGACGCAGGGTCCTTGGTATTATTAGAATCGGCGTATTTGACTAAAGCCGCCATCAGCGTTCCCATATCGGTGCAGTCACGTTTTTAGGTGTCCCAATTTCTGCCTCAGCGGCTCAAAGTTGCAATTTTTCTCCAACATGAGGACTGCAGAGCCGGCATCCATCTTATGAGATGAATGAATTATCTCCTTGACCTGGCGTACCCAATGGGTGGTGGACTCACCCTCCCCCTGCTTACAACTTGTCAAGTCCACGATTGACATGGACTACTTATAGGTGTCTTTGAAGTTCTGGATGAACCGGGCCTTTAACTCCTCCCACGAACCAATGGAATTGGGTGGTAAACCTTTTAGCCAGGACCGGGCCGTTACATCTAACATCATGGTGAAGTATTTAGCCATTGCCGCGTCGCTAACCTCCAACAGCTCCATGGCCATCTCATAGCTCTCAATCCAAGCTCCAGGTTGTAAGTTGGTCGTGTAATTCGGCACCTTCCGAGGTCCCTTGAAGTCCTTAGGCAGGCGCACGTTGCGCAAAGCCGGTATCAAACAAGGAACTCCACCGGTTCTGGTGGCTACTCCCAACTCAATAGAAGTCATTGGGTACTCCGGGATGTCCTGATGAGCTGTCAGCGGAGCCGCCTGTTGAGCCGCCCGCTCGTTCTCCTGACATATTCGGTCTTGCACCGGGTTATAGCCCCCATGTTGGTTACGGCGTTGGGCGTTGCTTGATAAAGCTTCGGACTCCATGTGCCTGCTGTAACTCGGGCTCCGGTTCTGACGAGGCGGCGCTAACCAAGGCGGAGGGGTTGAATGAATCCTATCCCGGCTGTAAGAATAGGTCTCCTGCTGAGCCAGAGCCGTCTAGACAAGTTCCCTGATCCTTCGGGTCTCCACTGCTGTTGGATCATCACCGTCCATCAGAAGAGCTGCTAAACGCGATGATGCTGCGATTAAATTCTCCATGGGGTTGGAAAAGTGACCCTCTGGTATTGGTACATAACGCGGTGGTGCCATGCTCATATGAGGAGGTGGCATCTCCTGACGCTGAGCCGGTCCTCCCGCTCCGGGTGTCATAAACTGATTGGCATTGGGCAGGTTACATGGGCCAGCCCCTGGTGTGGCAAAAAGAACCCTAGGATCGTAATTCAGAGGCAACCGGGATTGGGCCTTCTGGTGTCTCCTCCTCATTACTTCATTGGACGCGTTTAAACTCATTATGAGCTGATAAGCCTCTGACTGCAACCGTTGTGCCCGGGCGTCGAGAGCCGCCCGCTCCGTAGCTAGCCTAGTATCCTCAGCTGCTAAGGCCTCCTTGGCTTGAGCTATCTCCTCGCGTACCTGTGCTACCTCTGTGTCATGCTCATCTTTGTTTGCAGGGATAACTGTGGCGGTTAACAGGGTCGTAAGCTTGTCCATGAGGTCTATCAGCACTTGAGCCGGCGGACACACAGGGCCTCCTGCCTCGGCTGCTCCTAACCCGAAAGTAATTGTGGCCGCGGCTGTAGAGTTTTGTCCGGGTTGAGTCCCAGCCATAAAGACTCCTGCCCAATTTGGCGGCTCACAGAGGTCCGGAATACTAAGGCCATCGGAACAGCCCCCGAGCGCACCATCTTGAACTTGATACAAAGAATCTGTTGAACCGGTGGATGAATCACCGTCAGAGGGTACGGCCGTCTCACCACCATCTTCAGGGCCTTCAGAAAGATCTTCTCCGTGGACGCAGCCCACAAAGACACACTTCATGCCGGGTTGAACTCGGGCGGGTTTCGCACGCTGAGTCGTCTCGACGAGGTTGGTGCAGTTGTCCGGCTCAGGCCCCGGCTCACCGATCCGGCCGATGAAGACGTGGATCCCTCCGAAGGGGACCCGGTACCCGTACTCAATTGAGCCGGCGTCGGGGGCCCAGCCTTCGTCATCGATGTAGATCTTGCCGCGACGACTCTTGGTCATCCGGCCCACTACGTATCCCTTGAGCCCTTCGAAGTTGCCCTTCAAGAACTCAAATCCACCGTGCGCTGGCCCCACGGTGGGCGCCAACTATCGTGGAATTGTCACGTCAGATGTCCTCGTGAAAGGACTTAGTTGTGGAGCCATCGCAACTAGGAAGCTTGAAGGGGTTAATCGGGACAAAGGACACGAGAGGGTTTATACTAGTTTGGCCCCTTACGGTGAAGGTAAGGCCTACGTCTAGTTGGGTTGGTATTGATGTTTCGATGACCAGGGAGCGAGATACGCTATGACTGGCTCTCGATGAGTTGTTTCTTGCCTTAAGCCGCCAGCGGGTCATCTCCTTATATACACGGGTCGACGCCCTGCGGCTTACAGAGTCCCGGCCGGCTCATAAACAATGTCCGGCTCGGTGACTAGTTAAGTCTACCTTATGATACAAGTAATATTACTACAGCGGGTTATTACAACGGGCCTTAAGTCGCCTGCGGGCCTTAAGCTCTCTATGAACCGCCATCTTCATACTTTGTCTTGGGCTTCTCTCTGGTGAGTCCTCTTTGCGTAACCCGGCCCCTCCTGGGCGGCTTACACAAATAGTTATATCCCCAACACTATCTTATCGGGAAGAGGTGCCAAATTTTTACAGATCACAAAAGTCTCAAGTATATATTTACTCAACCAGATTTAAATCTCCGTCAATGAAGATGGCTTGAGTTAGTCAAGGATTATGACCTTGGAATAAATTACCACCCGGGGTAAGGCCAATGTAGTTGCCGATGCACTCAGTCGAAAGCTTGTCAGCCTAAATGTCATATTGGAATCCTTGCTTCCTAAACTTCAAGAGGAGATTGCTCAGCTCAACCTGGCCATAGTTGATATTGGTCTTGCTAATATTTTGGAAGTTACCCACACACTTGAGTAACAGATCCGCAAGGCCCAGCAAGATGACACCGATCTGTAGAAACGTGCCAAGAATATGGTAGCAGGACAAACTTCAGATTTCTCAAAGGATCAATTCGGTACCCTCTGATTCCGTGGAAGGATTTGTGTACCCAGTCAAGCGGATTTGAAGCAGAAAATCCTATCAGAAGCACACGAATCCTCGTATTCTATTCACCCTGGAGGTACAAAAATGTATGAAGACCTTCGACAAATATTCTGGTGGGATGGAATGAAGAAAGACATTGCCTACTTTGTGGCCTGTTGCGACATATGCAACAAAGTAAAGGCAGAGCATCAGAAGCTAGCCGGACTTCTCCAACCGCTGCCAGTGTCGCAATGGAAATGGGATGATGTCTGCATGGATTTCATCACAGGGCTGCCTAAGACTCATCGAGGCAATGATGCAATCTGGGTCATAGTGAACACCTTAACCAAGGTTGCTCACTTTATCCCGATCAGAACCACATATCGAGTGGATCAACTTGCATAGTTGTATGTATCCAGAATAGTCAGTCTGCATGGAGTACCCCGAACCATCACTTCTGATCGAGGTTCACTTTTTACCTCTGCTTTTTGGTCACGTCTCCATCAACCCTTGGGGACAGCGCTAAAGTACAATACTGTTTATCATCCTCAGAATGATGGACAGATGGAGCGGGTAAACCAAATACTTGAAGATATGCTGCGAGCCTGTGCTTTGGCCCAAGGACCTAAATGGGAAGATTGTCTGTCGTATGCCGAGTTCTCTTACAATAACAGCTTCCAGACCAGTCTAAAGATGTCACCATATGAGGGTTTGTATGGCCTTAAGTACCGCACTCCTTTAAATTGGTCCCAAACTGGAGATAGTCGTATTTTTGGAACAAATCTCATGATGGAAGCCGAGAAGCAAGTCAAGGAAATCAGAGATAGTGTCAGGACCCCGACTCAAGGCCACATCGATCTAGCATGTAACACCTCATATCACTTTGCGGCCTCACGCACGGTATTCCCACGGGTGTCGCTTTACCTTAGCCCGGGACCGTTTGCGCCTTTTGGCACACGTATATGACAGTGTCGCTAGCATCCATATGATAAGGAGCCCGGGCTGACATGACTAGTCGGAAACCCAAAGTGGCACAGACTTACAGGGACAGGCATTCATGACCCAGCATCGAACGTGTTGGTCATCAGCGAGTGAATCCAGGCTGTAGCACTGGGCTAGCAGGACTCCGGTGAACCGGGCTGTAGCGGGCTAACAGGACTCCGGTATTCATCGCGTGACATTTCCCCGAAGGGACAGACACAGGAACGAAGAAGGACACATGCCGGCCAGCCTAAGTGCTCCGGAGCAGTAGCAAGCTACCATGGCTCAGTGGAAACACTAGGAGACATTTCCCGGTAAGAGAGGCTACTAAAGATAAACAACTAGATGGTCAGATCCCACACATACCAAGCATTTCAATAACATACACACAATATGCTCGATATGTGCAATACAACATGGCATCACAAAATGACTCTACGACTCAAGTAATTTAATCAATAGGCTCCGAGGAGCGAGATATTACAAACATGGGTCTCATGACCCAACAATCAGAGCATACAAGTCAAAGCACAAGCGGAAGCTATCATGTCTGAGTACAGACATCTATAAATGAAAAAGGCTGAGAAGCCTAACTATCTACCAGATCCTGCCGAGGGCACAAGATCGTAGCTGAGGTAACAAGCTAAACGTCGAAGACCACGCGGAATTACTAGTGAGACTGAAGTCTCTCTGCAAAAACATAAAATAGGCAAACGTGAGTACAAATGTACCCAGCAAGACTTACATCAGAACTATCTACATATGCATCATTATCAACAAAGGGGTGGTGGGGTTTAACTGCAGCAAGCCAGCTTTGACTCGGTGGCTATCCTAAACTACGACTGCAATGTAACTCTTTTGAGGTGGCGCACACGAGTCCACATATTCACCATATCAATACACCACTATGGAATCGCTCCCGTCTCCCTACGAGAACGCCATCCATAGCACTCACGCTTATCTTGCGTATTTTAGAGTATCCACTTTCACTTGTCTATGAACTGATATAAGCAACCCAGAAGTCCTTTTCCGCGGACACGGCTATTCGAATAAATCATATTAACCCTGCAGGGGTGTACTTCTTCACACACGCTCTCACCACTTACCGTCGTTTACACGACATGTACTCGGCAACCTTCAAGCGGAAGCCCAACGTGGGTGTCGGCCACGGCCTACCTAAACACTCAAGTCTCTAGTCCAGGTTTATCGCCTATTCGGGTTCCATCCATGAGGAGATCCGGCCGGAGTTTCGCTCACAGCCCCAAACGATGTGAACAGGGTTCCCGAGACACCAAACGGGCGCCCGGTACACCGTGCCACGTGCCTACCGCATCACAGCCCACCCCTACGGTCAGCGCTGTGCACGGCCTCCAGCATACTACAAACACCAGAAACTACTTGCAACTCCTGGACAGAGGACAAGGGTGATCAAGAAGCCGAGACGGTCCATTGGTTTCGGGCCCAATGCGTGGTAGTAGCTGAATCATGGATCACAAACATAGAACTCAGTTCCTGAGGACGGCTGCAATGAGACAACCCACCATGTACTCCTACATGGCCTCTCACCGCTACCTTTACCAAATCGTGTTCACACACTTAGCTCACACACAGTAGGACATGTTCACACACCTCTGATTCATCCTCGATGAATCAGACCTGACTCAACTCTAAGCAGTAGCAGGCATGACAAACAAACATGAATGAGTAGGCACAACAGGGCTCAAACAACTCCTACTCATACTAGTGGGTTTCATCTATTTACTGTGGAATGACAGGTCATGCAAAGGATAAAGGGGTTCAGCTACCGCAGCAAGTAACAGATGAATCGTTGTTGTCCTAATGCAGTAAAAGAGAGCAGGAGCGAGAGAGTGGGATTGTATCGGAATGAACAAGGGGGTTTTTGCTTGCCTGACACTTCTGAAGATAACATTGAGTCTTCATTAGTGTCAACGATCACATCATCGGTATCACGTCTATCGAGAGGGGACAAATACCGGCAACACAGAAGGGAACACAATCAGTGCAATGCACAGTATGATGCATGCTCATGACATGGCAATATGAATGTGTTTTGAGCTAATGCAACTAGCAACAGATTAAATGAAGTTGGTTTGAATATAAAATTCAAATTCAAACTCCATATGTGATT
Organism: Triticum aestivum; assembly: GCF_018294505.1. NCBI lineage: Eukaryota > Viridiplantae > Streptophyta > Magnoliopsida > Poales > Poaceae > Triticum > Triticum aestivum. The sequence continues at coordinate 753,367,451 of NC_057801.1, forward strand.
ATTCAAATGCCATTCACTTCATTTGCCCTAAACAGTAGTGATAAGTTGTTCTAACATGCATGAAAATGGTACAGATGGATTCCTTGAATTTTTCTGATAATTTTTCATATATAATTTATTTAATTTGGAGTTACGGTTGAATTTCTATGAATTTTAGAAGTTTTAGGCATTTTCTGGAATTCCTGAAATAATAATAAATCCAGAAATGATTATGGCGTCAGCACCACGTCACAGTGACGTCAGCAGGGTCAACTGGGCGCCTCCAGGTCAAACCTGACGTGTGGGGGCCACACGTCAGTGACACAGGGCTGTTAGCTCACTGACAGGTGGGGTCAGGTCAACATCCACGTCATCATGGTCAACTCTGACGTGTGGGTCCACAGTGATTAGATAAAAATAAACAGAAATTAAACAGAAATTAAACTAGTGTTAGTTAGGGGCGTGGGCCCAGTAGTCAGTGAGAGGGGGGGTTAGTTAGTGGCATCATTAGCCACTAATTACGGTGCCACGTCGGCACGGCCGAAGTTAACCCGCCGGCGACCTAAACAACGACGGAGGCTCGCCGGACTTGAGCTACAGGCGGCGGCTGGACTTGCGGAGACCACCGGGGCGTAGCCCGTGCTCTCCCGTATCCAAAGGAGCAGGAGGGTGGTGGCGGGGGCGCCGGAGCTCGCCGGAAGTGCGCTCGCGGCGGCGCCGGAGTTCGGGTGAGTGCGGGGTTGACGCTATGGTGCATGGGAGGAGGGGCTGGTGGGCGCTACGGGCTCCTGGTAGCAAACCGAGTGCTATGACGCGCCCAGGCACGAGCTACGGCGTCTGTAGCCACGACGGCGGCATGGCCGGCGGCGGTGAGCTTTCGGGCTCGTGGGGAACGGCGCTACAGCACGGGGGCGAGCACAAGGAGTTAGGGGATAAGGTAAGTGGCTCACGGCGAGTCAGACGGTGCAGACGGCGGGGCCGGGGAGGCTCTGGACGCGGCGAATCAAGCGACGGAGATCGCCGGCACCGAGGTTGGAGAAGACGTCCGGGGCGGCGATGCAGCGCTCCCCTGGTTGCTTGGCTCGGGGTGGACGAGGAGGACGACGATGCGGTCCTTCTGGATTGGTCGGCGAGGCGAGTGGTGGTCGGTGGCCGTGGCTATGGCGAGCGGCGGCGACGGCGACTCTCGGGTGGCTCGGGGAAGAGAGTCAGGGGAGGGAGAGAGGGGTCCAGAGAGAGAGAGGCGGTCGAGGGGGTCGAGGGCGTCTCCGTGGCGTCGCGAGGGAGTCGGGGAGGCTGCCACGGCGAAGCAGGAGGTGGAGGCCTCCGCGTGCGCGCGTGCGTGCGGTGTCCGTCCTCCTGGCAGAGGAGGAAGAGGACAAGGGGAAGGATGAGGTGGGCTGGGCCGGCCAGATGAGCTGGCCAGCTGGGCCAGGTAAGTGGCGCCAGGTAATTCCCTTCTCTCTCTGTCTTTTTTCTAATTATTTCGGTTTTCTATTTTGCAGGTTTGTTTTGAATTTGGTTTTGAAACCAATTCAATTTATTTTGCTTCTGACAATTTTTTTAGGAGCTAAAAGAATTAAAACAATGCTCCACAAAAATATTTCAGAATTATTGGACCTATATTTATTTAATAGTAGATATAAATCCAATTCAAATAATTATTGATTTAATTCAAATGCCCAAATTAAATGTTTCTGAGACACCAAAAATATTGGTTTGGATTTTACCTCTTGCCAATATTTCCAGAGGATAACAGGAACATTTTCTTGGACACATTTGAGAAGATTTAACTGTTGGTTATTTTTAGAGGTTTCTGAGGCTTTGAAAATTCCTCAATTCAAATTTCATTTGAATTTAAACATGATGCAGCAAGAGGTCTAGCCTAGTGCATTACCAGAAGCTAGGGATGTGACAACTCACCCCCACTAAACAAGAATCTTGTCTCGAGATTCAAGCGTAGGGTAAGGTGAAGGGGAAACGCAACTAGTATAATCTTCACGATCCAGGGTGCACTTCAGTTGAACGTTGATTCATTCACCATCATTGTCTTGATGTCTTGCTCTGAGAAAACCTGCCAACATGACATGGAGGGAAGAAGGAGACTCTAGAAGGGTCGATCTTCTTGAAGATCGAACAACTCACGGAATGAGGCATAGGACCATCTCTCGGGTTGAGACACGAGATACACATCAAGAGGGGTGGAAAGAAACGGATGACGAAGGTTCACTAGGTGGACAATAATTCCACACTTAAGAAGGTGGTAAACGATTGCCAACGTAGCAAGGAGTTGAGTTGCCATGATACCATAATGATGCACCTTAGGGAGGGTGACTCGTAGAGATATCCCCTTAAGTGGCAAAAAGAATTACCTTTGATTCAAAGATCATTGAAACTCTTTATACCAGCCTAAGGCAATCACAAGCGATCATTTGGAGGGGGTCGGTAGAATGGCATACTCGGACTTGGATGAAGTGGATTACCTTGTTGAAGACAATGTAATGGATGAATTTGCTTATCACCAGAAATGGAAGAGACCCGTGGTAGAATGGCACATTGACGGTGCAAGCTGGGAACAAAATGCAAATGCTGGGAATGATTCTGGTAACTGGGGAAGAACCCAACAATAAAGAGTGAATTCACTGTTGGAGTGGTTATAGCATTGCCGAGGAAACTGAGAGGAATCCCAGTTAGAGCCGATGGTAACACGTAGCGCTTGTGCGTGCTCTCAAGAACTTGAGCAATTCCATAATCATCAAGGTTTTACCAACATCCGTGTCAAGGATCCTGGCAACACAACTTGCTACCACGATGAATGATGATGGATGATGCAGATGCAAAGGAAGATAACACCTTCTCAGATTACACCTTAGCGAAGCCAAGGAACAAAATCTGGATGATCGACCGAGAGACATTTAGCACTCCGCTTCTAATGTTCTCCTTGATGTGCTAGCGTATCCCATTCATAGATATGGTTTGATATCTAGAACATCAAGTAAAAAGGTCGGACTTCGGAACACAGAAATCCATAGGGGCAACTAGGGAGTAAATCCTACGAAATCCCTATGGGGAGGTGGCCAACTTCTTCAATCAAGATACTACAATAATAGGTCTTCCGGCTGGGTGTGTTGGCCATGACATCCACTTTATCGGTTATCGCGAGACCAATATTATAGTTCTTGGGAAATGTTCCAAACCATCATATCTGCCTGAGATTCAGATCTGGTTGGTGTCAGGATATTCCAGACTCATCGAGTCTAGGAAGAAAAACGAAAGTTTGCAACACAAATCGACGAGATGACGTTGCGAGATTCTCGGAAGATGAACTACGATAGCAAGCTCCAAAACATGAGCTGGTTCTGCTACAAACATGTGAACACGTTGTCCAAGACAAGCATGACCACAAAGTAGTCTTATAATAAAACACTACCGAGTTCAGGAGGGGGAACCATCAACGAGGATATCGAAGTTCTTTCATAAGTCCGGATTAGCTCTTATGAAGATACTCCTTCTCCTTGAACAAATCAATCAGTGGCTTGGTGTGCTAGGGATACATATAGATTGAAGGTTGCAAGTCTTCAAACCACAGCATTCTTCGCACGTGTGCATGACTGATTTGGAATGATTCCAAAGAAAGCAACATTGACTTTCTCGAGTCCACGGCGGCAACTTGCATCAAATGCACATGAACTAGAGGAAGTCACTTCTTACATCCGAACATATGCTTCATGAGCTAGCATGAGCAAATGCTTACACAAGTTTCCAACACTAGCTTGATGTTCAACAAAATTATGGAGAAGACAAGGATGTTGTCAATGGGCACAACAACAATTCATCTGGGTTCCCTTTTAAAAGGAATTCCATAGTTAAGTGAACAAGTGATAGCATTGGTCAGACCCAAAAGATATAATGGTGTATGCTCGAGGGATCAACCACGAGTAAGACAACATTACGAATATCGTTGGTTCTGGTCTGATTGGATGATAGCCCACACTCAAATCAAAGGATTGATAAGACAATAGATCCAGCAACTGATCACAGGGACCAATCGATGAAGATATCATCTTTCTTCAACACACACTACACAAGAATATCCCTTTGGAACGAACTAAGTCAGGCAAGCTTTTATCTTCCAACCCTCCAAGTTGTCATTTAGCTTAACCAACTAGCTCAGGGATATCTAACACCGATTCTTGGAGAGAAGGTGGTTCACAAGAAACCAACTTGATCACGAGCTCAACATAGCAGTCAGGTGACAATCTGGTAATACTTCCGAGAAGATCTTCGGAAATCACGAACCACCGATATGTTACTAAGCTCGAGAACAATCTTGCTTTTCAGGGCAAGATGATATGATCAAATGAGCGAGGACTTGACAAAATCCTAACTCATCAATCAAAGAGTGCACCAGGAAATAAGAACTAGGTAGCACGATCAATCTTAGAATGGTGATTCAATAACCAACATACTAAGAATAAGATTATTGTCCATTAACTACCAAGCAATGGGGTTGCTAGGAGTATTGAGTTCACACATCATGATTCACTTGTCAGCACTCCGGCTGCAACAACACGGAACCGAGGAATGAACAATGATGGCAAGAAGTATCACTGTACCAAGAGTTCATAGGATGGTGTGCAATTCCTATAACAATCCCGATATAAAGATGGTAATACTTCAGGGTAGAACAGGATCAAAGGCTGGATTAGCAATTTGATCTGCGGAGCACAACTTCTTTGACCCAATCCTGGATATGGAAGAGGTACTGGAGTTTGTTTCTCCTAGTCATTCTGCGATAGAATGGCTTGACGGACCACAAGAGTATTAGGCATCGATAAACGAACGCACGCATACTCTTGACTATCAATTGATAGACGAGGGTCAGAATGCAACTAAAGAGATCAACTCAAAGGATCATATAATTTTCTGAGTTGTGGACGCATAGATTAGTATGTCGAACCAAGTTCAACATGTTTCTTCCGGATAACCCATGCAGAAAGGTAGAACTGGCAGAGTCACGATTTATGAATGGAGAACTCCTCAAGAGTACTCTAATTGTGATCTTTTGATCCAATAAACATCTGCCATAAGCGGTTCATAGTATTTGGAAGAAGGAAATACCATGGACCTCGAGGACTATCGCAAAGTTACTAATATCCTGAAGGAACTAGCAAACACTATCAACATGAAGTAAGTAGAGTGAATCTCGGGTTCAAAGCCCAAGGAGTAGAATACCTACTACTAAGTGGCATCACGGGATGCTTTCGAGAATAAAAGCCAGAATCATCACACTAGGGATCACAAAACATTGCTAGATTACTAGGTGACTCCCTAAACACCTAGGCCATAATAGTAACTCCAACATAATGTCAAGGCAATGGAATACCTCAACTCAACAATTAGTGTGATTGAGCTGGCATAAAGGATCATCGAAACCAGAGGAAAAGGATTTTGCAAATGCATCAGACTATTTAGAAACCTGGAATGACTCGGACAACATAACAGCTGTAAATGCTCAGAAGAGATTTGAGACATTCACAAAAATGGTGGCATAACCACTCAGAAGCACAATATCAAGGTTTCGAGATCAATAATTAACATACAGAGGTAGAAATGAATTGAGGCTTAATCCAACAATCTTATAAGTCTACGGATTAGTAACACGTGATCCTGATGGAAAGAAGAGATAGCCTAGTTCTTAATCCCCGTAGAAGAGAAGATGATGACTCAGATCAGAAGGCCATGAGGTATAAGGAGTAAAAAGAGCCTTACGTTCCATCCCACAATCAATTCCCTTATATAACTAAAGAATTTCTAGACTCAACTTCGACCAGTTTGGCTTGGTAATCCTACAGGCAGTCAAGCTCTGATACCAACGCTGTCAGGACCCCGACTCAATGCCACATCGATCTAGCATGTAACACCTCATATCACTTTGCGGCCTCACGCACAGTATTCCCACGGGTGTCGCTTTACCTTAGCCCGGGACCGTTTGCGCCTTTTGGCACACGTATATGACAGTGTCGCTAGCATCCATATGATAAGGAGCCCGGGCTGACATGACTAGTCGTAAACCCAAAGTGGCACAGACTTACAGGGACAGGCATTCATGACCCACAATCGAACGTGTCGGCCATCAGCGAGTGAATCCAGGCTGTAGCACTGGGCTAGCAGGACTCCGGTGAACCGGGCTGTAGCGGGCTAACAGGACTCCGGTATTCATCGCGTGACATTTCCCCGAAGGGACAGACACAGGAACGAAGAAGGACACATGCCGGCCACCCTAAGTGCTCCGGAGCAGTAGCAAGCTACCATGGCTCAGTGGAAACACTAGGAGACATTTCCCGGTAAGAGAGGCTACTAAAGATAAACAACTAGATGGTCAGATCCCACACATACCAAGCATTTCAATAACATACACACAATATGCTCGATATGTGCAATACAACATGGCATCACAAAATGACTCTACGACTCAAGTAATTTAATCAATAGGCTCCGAGGAGCGAGATATTACAAACATGGGTCTCATGACCCAACAATCAGAGCATACAAGTCAAAGCACAAGCGGAAGCTATCATGTCTGAGTACAGACATCTATAAATGAAAAAGGCTGAGAAGCCTGACTATCTACCAGATCCTGCCGAGGGCACAAGATCGTAGCTGAGGTAACAAGCTAAACGTCGAAGACCACGCGGAATTACTAGTGAGACTGAAGTCTCTCTGCAAAAACATAAAATAGGCAAACGTGAGTACAAATGTACCCAGCAAGACTTACATCAGAACTATCTACATATGCATCATTATCAACAAAGGGGTGGTGGGGTTTAACTGCAGCAAGCCAGCTTTGACTCGGTGGCTATCCTAAACTACGACTGCAATGTAACTCTTTTGAGGTGGCGCACATGAGTCCACATATTCACCATATCAATACACCACTATGGAATCGCTCCCGTCTCCCTACGAGAACGCCATCCATAGCACTCACGCTTATCTTGCGTATTTTAGAGTATCCACTTTCACTTGTCTATGAACTGATATAAGCAACCCAGAAGTCCTTTTTCGCGGACACGGCTATTCGAATAAATCATATTAACCCTGCAGGGGTGTACTTCTTCACACACGCTCTCACCACTTACCGCCGTTTACACGACATTTACTCGGCAACCTTCAAGCGGAAGCCCAACGTGGGTGTCGGCCACGGCCTACCTAAACACTCAAGTCTCTAGTCCAGGTTTATCGCCTATTCGGGTTCCATCCATGAGGAGATCCGGCCGGAGTTTCGCTCACAGCCCCAAACGATGTGAACAGGGTTCCCGAGACACCAAACGGGCGCCCGGTACACCGTGCCACGTGCCTACCGCATCACAGCCCACCCCTACGGTCAGCGCTGCGCACGGCCTCCAGCATACTACAAACACCAGAAACTACTTGCAACTCCTGGACAAAGGACAAGGGTGATCAAGAAGCCGAGAGGGTCCATTGGTTTCGGGCCCAATGCGTGGTAGTAGCTGAATCATGGATCACAAACACAGAACTCAGTTCCTGAGGACGGCTGCAATGAGACAACCCACCATGTACTCCTACATGGCCTTTCACCGCTACCTTTACCAAATCGTGTTCACACACTTAGCTCACACACAGTAGGACATGTTCACACACCTCTGATTCATCCTCGATGAATCAGACCTGACTCAACTCTAAGCAGTAGCAGGCATGACAAACAAACATGAATGAGTAGGCACAACAGGGCTCAAACAACTCCTACTCATACTAGTGGGTTTCATCTATTTACTGTGGAATGACAGGTCATGCAAAGGATAAAGGGGTTCAGCTACCGCAGCAAGTAACAGATGAATCGTTGTTGTCCTAATGCAGTAAAAGAGAGCAGGAGCGAGAGAGTGGGATTGTATCGGAATGAACAAGGGGGTTTTTGCTTGCCTGACACTTCTGAAGATAACATTGAGTCTTCATTAGTGTCAACGATCACATCATCGGTATCACGTCTATCGAGAGGGGACAAATACCGGCAACACAGAAGGGAACACAATCAGTGCAATGCACAGTATGATGCATGCTCATGACATGGCAATATGAATGTGTTTTGATCTAATGCAACTAGCAACAGATTAAATGAAGTTGGTTTGAATATAAAATTCAAATTCAAACTCCATATGTGATTATTCAAATGCCATTCACTTCATTTGCCCTAAACAGTAGTGATAAGTTGTTCTAACATGCATGAAAATGGTACAGATGGTTTCCTTGAATTTTTCTGATAATTTTTCATATATAATTTATTTAATTTGGAGTTACGGTTGAATTTCTATGAATTTTAGAAGTTTTAGGCATTTTCTGGAATTCCTGAAATAATAATAAATCCAGAAATGATTATGGCGTCAGCACCACGTCACAGTGATGTCAGCAGGGTCAACTGGGCGCCTCCAGGTCAAACCTGACGTGTGGGGGCCACACGTCAGTGACACAGGGCTGTTAGCTCACTGACAGGTGGGGTCAGGTCAACATCCACGTCATCATGGTCAACTCTGACGTGTGGGTCCACAGTGATTAGATAAAAATAAACAGAAATTAAACTAGTGTTAGTTAGGGGCGTGGGCCCAGTAGTCAGTGAGAGGGGGGGTTAGTTAGTGGCATCATTAGCCACTAATTACGGTGCCACGTCGGCACGGCCGGAGTTAACCCGCCGGCGACCTAAACAACGACGGAGGCTCGCCGGACTTGAGCTACAGGCGGCGGCTGGACTCGCGGAGACCACCGGGGCGTAGCCCGTGCTCTCCCGTATCCAAAGGAGCAGGAGGGTGGTGGCGGGGACGCCGGAGCTCGCCGGAAGTGCGCTTGCGGCGGCGCCGGAGTTCGGGTGAGTGCGGGGTTGACGCTATGGTGCATGGGAGGAGGGGCTGGTGGGCGCTACGGGCTCCTGGTAGCAAACCGAGTGCTATGACGCGCCCAGGCACGAGCTACGGCGTCTGTAGCCACGACGGCGGCATGGCCGGTGGCGGTGAGCTTTCGGGCTCGTGGGGAACGGCGCTACAGCACGGGGGCGAGCACAAGGAGTTAGGGGATAAGGTAAGTGGCTCACGGCGAGTCAGACGGTGCAGACGGCGGGGCCGGGGAGGCTCTGGACGCGGCGAATCAAGCGATGGAGATCGCCGGCACCGAGGTTGGAGAAGACGTCCGGGGCGGCGATGCAGCGCTCCCCTGGTTGCTTGGCTCGGGGTGGACGAGGAGGACGACGATGCGGTCCTTCTGGATTGGTCGGCGAGGCGAGTGGTGGTCGGTGGCCGTGGCTATGGCGAGCGGCGGCGACGGCGACTCTCGGGTGGCTCGGGGAAGAGAGTCAGGGGAGGGAGAGAGGGGGTCCAGAGAGAGAGAGGCGGTCGAGGGGGTCGAGGGCGTCTCCATGGCGTCGCGAGGGAGTCGGGGAGGCTGCCACGGCGAAGCAGGAGGTGGAGGCCTCCGCGTGCGCGCGTGCGTGCGGTGTCCGTCCTCCTGGCAGAGGAGGAAGAGGACAAGGGGAAGGAGGAGGTGGGCTGGGCCGGCCAGATGGGCTGGCCAGCTGGGCCAGGTAAGTGGCGCCAGGTAATTCCCTTCTCTCTCTGTCTTTTTTCTAATTATTTCAGTTTTCTATTTTGCAGGTTTGTTTTGAATTTGGTTTTGAAACCAATTCAATTTATTTTGCTTCTGACAATATTTTTAGGAGCTAAAAGAATTAAAACAATGCTCCACAAAAATATTTCAGAATTAGTGGACCTATATTTATTTAATAGTAGATATAAATCCAATTCAAATAATTATTGATTTAATTCAAATGCCCAAATTAAATGTTTCTGAGACACCAAAAATATTGGTTTGGATTTTACCTCTTGCCAATATTTCCAGAGGATAACAGGAACATTTTCTTGGACACATTTGAGAAGATTTAACTGTTGGTTATTTTTAGAGGTTTCTGAGGCTTTGAAAATTCCTCAATTCAAATTTCATTTGAATTTAAACATGATGCAGCAAGAGGTCTAGCCTAGTGCATTACCAGAATCTAGGGATGTGACAGATAGATTGCAGTTGGCCAAATCTCGGCAGAAGAGTTATTATGATGCAAAGCACCGACAGATCAGCTTTGAACCCGGAGAACACGTATACCTCCAAGTCACTCCTATGAAAGGAATCAAGAGATCCCAGACTCGTGGAAAGTTGGCACCCAGATTTATTGGTCCATTTCTAGTTATGTCCCGAGTGGGTACTGTTGCATATCAATTGGAACTACCCCCTGAATTGTCAGACATGCACAACGTGTTTCATGTTTCACAGTTAAAGCAATGTATATCGCCGCCTAAGAAAAACACGGCTATGACTAAAATAGAGTTGGCGAAGGATGTAACATATGAAGAGAGGTCGGTTAGAATTTTGGATCAAATGGAAAGGGTCACTCGTAGTAAAGCAAGGAAGTTCTACAAAGTCCAGTGGGAGCATCATATAGAGTCAGAATCAACTTGGGAACGGGAAGAATTTCTAAAGGCACATTATCCAGAATGATTTTCCCAATCAACCGAATCTCGAGGACGAGATTCATTCTAAGTGGGGGAGGTTTTTGACAGCCTGGTTTTTTGCCCTCTTCTCTTTGCCTGATTTTCAGTTGGTTTGAATTTGAAACTTGGAGTTTTGAATTTCTTCATATGGACTTAAACACTTGGGTACCCCTTGGCTTTCACCGAAGTGCCTCATTTCCCTCTCTAACTATCATTCCCTCTCTAGTTCAACTCAAAATAATATTCTGAATATTTTTCTTTAATGAAAAATATTCATTTCCCTCTCTTAAACCCTAGCTAGCTCAATGTGCTCCAAAGCAACCCCAATTTTTCTTGCCCATAAAATTCTGAGAAAAATCCCAATTATTCTTTGAACCCTAGGGCACCTTTCTGAGCAAAAATATTTCATCACTTTTTGGAATATTTTGGCCATAGAAAATATTTTCTGTTCTGGACAGAAATGGTAGTTTCTACATCAACTACCGATTTACTTGCTCCATTGTAGCTGGTTTCTCTTGTGCATTATCACCTTAGTAGATGATTGCTAGCCTCCAAAGCCCAGCCCTCAACTCCCGGTGGTTTGACCAGAGTAAGCGCTCAAAGCTACTGTCCAGAAACTTACCAGGAGTGTAAAATCATTTCTACTGCACCTGAGACCAAACCCAAGCGCGGTAACCTTCAAAACTACCACGAACAACAAGACAGACATGAACTTTGGACTTAGGCGTGCGGGCATGCAGCCGGCGCGCTCTGAGTGCCGCCGAGCGCTCTGTTGCGCGCGTGCTCGCTTCCCCGCCTGCCTGAGCATGCCAAACCACGCCACAATCTTCGTCCCAGCTCTCTTAACTCCCCCCTGGCACTCGCCGACGCTGGAACTCACCGCAGTGAGCATGGGCACGATCCAGCCAACGCAACAGTGCATGGTGCACTGTACTCGTCGCCTTCCTCTCGCCCCTATGCTCGTCCCCTTTCGCCAATAGTCCCCGCGTGAGCTACGTCTTCTTCTCCCCCTCTCACTAATGTTGTTCGTCGCCGGGCGCCATGGCCAGGTGTCCACCGGCGGAGCCCGAACCCCCCACCCTCCCTCGATGCTCTGCTATAAATAGGGACATCCCCAGCCTCCTCGAGCACCATCCACCACTCCCACACACTCCACAATCGCGTAGAAAGCCGTAGCCCGGCCGAGCAGGCCGCGGGCCGCCGTCCCCGAGCTCGAGCTCGCCGGCAATCCCCTCGGGTCATCTCCGGAGCTCCAGCCCCTCCCAGGCCTGGGCAACCCTTCCAGGGTCTCCGCCACTCTCTGGTGGTGTCGTTCCGCCTGGTTGGAGCCCCTGGAGTCGCCTTTGGTCTCCGTCGTCTTCGTCTCCGGCGACCTCCGCTCTCTGCGTCCGCTGGAGAGGCTGATTCCGACGCCATCCGACGACCCCTAGCTACTCTATGGGTATGGGAAGGTGTGCCTCCATCTCCTCTCTCGATCCCTCCCTCTCGTTTTGGCCAAGGAGCCCTCGTCGCCGGCGTGCGCTCCAGCGAAGCCGCGCCGTCCTCTGTTTCCCTCTCCCCCTCTGCTACGTCTTGCGCTTGTGTTGGTTTTCCTTGAAGAGGAAAGGGTGATGCAGCAATAGTAGCGTAAGTATTTCCCTCGGTTTTTGAGAACCAAGGTATCAATCCAGTAGGAGGCTCCTCAAAAGTCCCACACACCTACACAAACAAACAAAGAACTCGCAACCAACGCAATAAAGGGGTTGTCAATCCCTTCACGGCCACTTGCGAAAGTGAGATCTGATAGAGATAGTATGATAAGATAAATATATTTTTGGTATTTTATAATATAGATGCAAAAAGTAAAGATGCAAATAAAAGTAGATTGAAAGCTTATATGATAAAAGATAGACCCGGGGGCCATAGGTTTCACTAGTGGCTTCTCTCAAGATAGTATAAGTATTACGGTGGGTGAACCAATTACTGTCGAGCAATTGATAGAAAAGCGAATAATTATGATATTATCTAGGCATGATCATGTATATAGGCATCACGTCCGTGACAAGTAGACCGACTCCTACCTGCATCTACTACTATTACTCCACACATCGACCACTATCCAGCATGCATCTAGAGTATTAAGTTCATAAGAACAGAGTAACGCATTAAGACAGATGACATGATGTAGAGGGATAAACTCATGCAATATGATATAAACCCCATCTTTTTATCCTCGATGGCAACAATACAATACGTGACTTGCAACCCTTTCTGTCACTGGGTAAGGACACCGCAAGATTGAACCCAAAGCTAAACACTTCTCCCATGGCAAGAAAGATCAATATAGTAGGCCAAACCAAACTGATAATTCGAAGAGACTTGCAAAGATAACTCAATCATACATAAAAGAATTCATAGAAGATTCAAATATTTCTCATAGATAAACTTGATCATAAACCCACAGTTCATCGGATCTCAACAAACACACCACAAAAAGAGTTTACATCGAATAGATCTCCACAAGAGAGGGGGAGAACATTGTATTGAGATCCAAAAAGAGAGAAGAAGCCATCTAGCTAATAACTATGGACCCGAAGGTCTGTGGTAAACTACTCACAACTCATCGGAGGGGCTATGGTGTTGATGTAGAAGCCCTCCATGGTCGATTCCCCCTCCGGTGGAGCACCGGCGAAGGCTCCAAGATGGGATCTCGCGGATACAAAAGGTTACAGCGGTGGAAATTGTTTTTCGTTGGCTCCCTAGATGTTTTCGGGTATGTGGGTATATATACGAGGAAAAAGTACGTCGGTGGCCGCTTGAGGGGCCCAAGAGACAGGGGCGCGCCCTCCTATCTCCTGGCCGCCTCGATTGCTTCTTGACTTGCACTCCAAGTCCTCTGGATCACGTTCGTTCCAAAAATCACGCTCCCGAAGGTTTCATTCCGTTTGGACTCCGTTTGATATTCCTTTTCTTCAAAATACTGAAATAGGCAAAAAAACAGCAATACGGGCTGGGCCTCCGGTTAGTAGGTTAGTCCCAAAAATGATATAAATGTGTAAAATAAAGCCCATAAACATCCAAAAGGGGTAATATAATAGCATGGAACAATCAAAAATTATAGATACGTTGGAGACGTATCACCCTCCACCTCACCTGACAAGCAGGGCCCGCTAGTCAGCCACTCACTACACGCGCGAAGCGGTACGACTAGTGGCGCCCCGAGGCTTTTACTCCTTCGAGGTCACACCCCCCCCCCCGGTCTGTTTTTATTTAAATTCAAATTTTAATTTAAGCAGAGAACTTCAAACAGCCACAACTTTTTAACCATAAGTCCAAATGAATTGATTCTTTTTGCATTGTGTTCTTTGTACAGAAATCTAGCAACTCACCAAAGATGAGATTTTTCCATGTTTTCTAGATTTTTGGTGAATTTCAGAAGGGTTCTTGATATTTTCTTTTTGTGTTTTTAATTATTTTCAGAGCGTGAGGCTTGTCTTGAGGATCACTAGGAGGCTTGTGAACCTCATCTGCACTAAGGCAAGCCACAACAGCATTTTCATGGTGCCATTACAATATTTGTGATTTTCTTACTTGAACAAATGATTTAATCCATGCATTTAAATCATTGTTATGATATTTATATTCTGTTAGTTGCTTGTTGTCATTAATATGCTTAATCTACAGAAAGTTTGAAGTTAACTTAGTTGGTGAAGAAACTAGGATTTATTTTTGAGTGAGGAAAGAATAATATGGCCATGGATATAAATAATTAGTGGAGTTATTTTCTTGCATGAGTAAAAATGGTAAAATTTGCAAGAAAAGATTCTGTTTAAAGTGAGGTTTAATCTTGCCCAGAGAAGTGTCATGAGTTGTTGATGTTGATGCTTAGTGTGGATATAGTTGACTCAGTCATTTCTGTCGATATGTGATGCATATGTTAGTGTTGCATGTCATGGCATTATGACACCAGTTATTTTCACTTTAAGTTGAACCTGATAATAACACAACTTGAATATATTGTTGATCGGGTCATGGTGCCACTGAATCGAGTTTTTCCCAGTGCAACCACATTTGCCTTTATGGGAAGGCCTTTATTCGGTCCATTGTCATGCCTCTGGTCGGTGCCTCCAACTAGGGAAGGTTATGGGCGTGCGGTACCCTGGCCCGGTAAGCAGATATAACCTTGTGTGCCCGTTATTGAGTTTATGTTACCAGGTCCCCGTGTGGGATCACTTATGTTTTGGCCATGACGGTGGTCATTCTGTCTTTGGTAGACACTGGGCCACCCAGGACTAGCCCAATGGGGAGTGAGTCGGAGTGGACGGGAGAGTGTCATGGCAATGGAGGGGTTTTGTCATAATGTCGTTGGTCCACCCGAATGGGAGTGCGAGGCCATGGGTTCCGTGGTGTGGGTACAGTGCGCTACCTCTGCAGAGTGTATTAATCTATTGATAGCCGAGTCCACGGTTACGGACATGCTCGAAAGTAGGTCACACCATGGGTCAACGTTTAAATAAATCTTGCACACTAAGTGATGAACTTTGCACTGTTGATGATGGCGGGAAGGCCATCTTGTTGCTTAGACCAATTATTGGTCGTGGTTGTGATCGTCGGAAGGATCACCGTTTAAGATCAAATATTAGTCGTGGTTGTAATCTCCGGAAGGAAAACCGTTTAAGATCAAATATTGGTCGTGGTTGTGATCGCTGGAATGATCATGAGGTGTCTCTAGCTAATACCTTGAGTTTGGTACGTTTCTGATCCAAGAGTGATCGCGGTTGGTAAGCTAGTCCGAGGGACTTTTATCACAAGAGCATGATCACAACATGTTGGATATGTTGTCGCATTATTATGAATTGGTTAATTATCATGGTATTGTTTGTCATTATGTTTATGCTTGTTGTGAGCTTGCAAGTACATTCAATGTATTGACCTGGCGTGTCATGCCAGATTTCAGGAAAGTCTCGTTGGAAAGGAGTGTTGTCCGAGTCTAGATCGTGTCCACATCGGTGTCCCTGTGCTATGGAGTTCCGCTATGACGTTGTTCCGCTGCCGCGTAGTTGTTATGATCGAGGCCCCTTTATGTTCACTAAATAATGTACATATTGTTCAGCCACGCCGTGTGTGTTGCTTGGCTTCGCCATCTGTTGTAATATAAACTTTGATCCGCTAGCATCAGTAAAGCGGTTCCTTTCTGTACCAAGATGTTGTGTGTTGCCAGAAGACAAGGTCTCTGGGCTGGCAATGCATGGTAAACCGGTTGCTCTGATCCAGGGTGCCACATTAAGCATCGCTACGGGTGAGATAGTCTCATCGTAGTCAACCCCGTGAACTTGTCGAAAACCTTTTGCAACAAGTCGAGCTTTGTAGACAGTAACATTACCGTCAGCGTCGGTCTTCTTCTTGAAGATCCATTTATTCTCGATGGCTTGCCGATCATCGGGCAAGTCAACCAAAGTCCACACTTTGTTCTCATACATGGATCCCATCTCAGATCTCATGGCCTCAAGCCATTTTGCAGAATCTGGGCTCATCATTGTTTCCTGATAGTTCGTAGGTTCGCCATGGTCAAGTAACATGACCTCTAGAATAGGATTACCGTACCACTCTGGTGCGGATCTTACTCTGGTTGACCTACAAGGCTCGGTAGTAACTTGATCTGAAGTTTCATGATCAATATCATTAGCTTCCTCACTAATTGGGGTAGGTGTCACAGGAACCGGTTTTGTGATGAACTACTTTCCAATAAGGGAGCAGATACAGTTACCTCATTAAGTTCTACTTTCCTCCCACTCACTTCTTTCGAGAGAAACTCCTTCTCTAGAAAGGATCCAAATTTAGCAACAAATGTCTTGCCTTCGGATCTGTGATAGAAGGTGTACCCAACAGTCTCCTTTTCGTATCCTATGAAGACACATTTCTCCGATTTGGGTTCGAGCTTATCAGGTTGAAGCTTTTTCACATAAGCATCGCAGCCCCAAATATTAAGAAACGACAACTTTGGTTTCTTGCCAAACCACCGTTCATAAAGCATCGTCTCAACGGAGTTTGATGGTGCCCTATTTAACGTGAATGCAGTTGTCTCTAAAGCATAACCCCAAAAAGATAGCGGTAAATCGATAAGAGACATCATAGATTGCACCATATCTAGTAAAGTACGATTACGACGTTCAAACACACCATTACGATGTGGTGTTCCGGTTGGCGTGAGTTGCGAAACTATTCCGTATTGTCTCAAATGAAGACCAAACTTTTAGCTCAAATATTCTCCTCCACAATCAGATTGTAGAAACTTTATTTTCTTGTTACGATGATTTTCCACTTCACTCTGAAATTCTTTGAACTTTTCAAATGTTTCAGACTTATGTTTCATTAAGTAGATATACCCATATCTGCTTAAATCATCTGTGAAGGTGAGAAAATAACGATACCCGCCGCGTGCCTCAACATTCATCCGACCACATACATCAGTATGTATGATCTCCAACAAATCTGTTGCTCGCTCGATTGTTCCGGAGAACGGCGTTTTAGTCATCTTGCCCATGAGGCATGGTTCGCAAGTACCAAGTGATTCATAATAAAGTGAATCCAAAAGTCCATCAGTATGGAGTTTCTTCATGCGCTTTACACCAATATGACCTAAACGGCAGTGCCACAAATAAGGTGCACTATCATTATGAACTCTGCATCTTTTGGTTTCAATATTATGAATATGTGTATCACTACTATCGAGATTTAATATAAATAGACCACTCTTCAAGGGTGCATGACCATAAAAGATATAACTCATACAAATAGAACAGCCATTATTCTCTGATTTAAATGAATAACCATCTTGCATCAAACAAGTTCCAGATATAATGTTCATGCTCAACGCTGGCACCAAATAACAATTATTCAGGTCTAAAACTAATCCCGAAGGTAGATGTAGAGGTAGCGTGCCGACCGCGATCACATTGACTTTGGAACCAT
Organism: Triticum aestivum; assembly: GCF_018294505.1. Lineage (NCBI taxonomy): Eukaryota > Viridiplantae > Streptophyta > Magnoliopsida > Poales > Poaceae > Triticum > Triticum aestivum. Next base: position 753,384,925 of record NC_057801.1, read on the forward strand.
TTCCCACGCGCATCGTCACCTCGTCCTTAGCCAATCTTCGCTTAATCCTAGTCCCTGTTTCGAGTTGCAAATATTAGCAACAGAACCAGTATCAAATACCCAGGTGCTACTCCGAGCATTAGTAAGGTACACATCAATAACATGTATATCACATATACCTTTGTTCACCTTGCCATCCTTCTTATCCGCCAAATACTTGGGGCAGTTCCGCTTCCAGTGACCAGTCCCTTTGCAGTAGAAGCACTCAGTCTCAGGCTTAGGTCCAGATTTAGGTTTCTTCTCTTGAGCAGCAACTTGTTTGCTGTTCTTCTTGAAGTTCCCCTTCTTCTTCCCTTTACCCCTTTTTTGAAACTGGTGGTCTTATTAACCATCAACACTTGATGCTCCTCCTTGATTTCTACTTCCGCTGCCTTTAGCATTGCGAAGAGCTCGGGAATTGTCTTGTTCATCCCTTGCATATTATAGTTCATCACGAAGCTCTTGTAGCTTGGTGGCAGTGATTGAAGAATTCTGTCAATGACACTATCATCAGGAAGATTAACTCCCAGTTGAATCAAGTGATTATTATACCCAGACATTTTGAGTATATGTTCACTGACAGAACTATTCTCCTCCATCTTGCAGCTATAGAACTTACTGGAGACTTCATATCTCTCAATCTGGGCATTTTCTTGAAATATTAACTTCAAGTCCTGGAACATCTCATATGCTCCATGCCTCCATGACGTTCAAAACGTCGTTGAAGCCTCGGTTCTAAGCCGTAAAGCATGGCACACTGAACTATCGAGTAGTCATCAGCTTTGCTCTGCCAGACATTCACAACGTCTACAGTTGCATCTGCGGTGGGCCTGGCACCCAGCGATGTTTCCAGGACGTAATTCTTCTAGGCAGCAATGAGGATAATCCTCAAGTTACATACCCAGTCTGTGTAATTGCTACCATCATCTTTCAACTTAGCTTTGTCAAGGAACGCATTAAAATTCAACGGAACAACAACACGGGCCATCTATCTACAACAACATAGACAAGCAAAAATACTATCAGGTACTAAGTTCATGATAAATTAAAGTTCAATTAATCATATTACTTAAGAACTCCCACTTAGATAGACATCCCTCTAATCATCTAAGTGATCACGTGATCCAAATCAACTAAACCATGTCCGATCATCACGTGAGATGGAGTAGTTTTAAATGGTGAACATCACTATGTTGATCATATCTATTATATGATTCATGCTCGACCTTTCGGTCTCAGTGTTACAAGGCCATATTTGCATATGCTAGGCTCGTCAAGTTTAACCTGAGTATTCTGCATGTGCAAAACTGTCTTACACCCGTTGTATTTGAACGTAGAGCTTATCACACCCGATCGTCATGTGGTGTCTCGGCACGAAGAACTTTCACAACGGTGCATACTCAGGGAGAACACTTATACCTTGAAATATAGTGAGAGATCATCTTATAATGCTAGCGTCAATCAAAGCAGAATAAGATGCATAAAAGATAAACATCACATGCAATCAATGTAAGTGATATGATATGGCCATCATCAACTTGTGCCTTTGATCTCCATCTCCAAAGCACCGTCATGATCACCATCGTCACTAGCGCGACACCTTGATCTTCATCGTAGCATCGTTGTCGTCTCGCCAACTATTGCTTCTACGACTATCGCTGCCGCTTAGTGATAAAGTAAAGCAATTACAGGGCGATTGCATTGCATACAATAAAGCGACAACCATATGGCTCCTGCCAGTTGTCGATAACTTTGTTACAAAACATGATCATCCCATACAATAAAATTTAGCATCATGTCTTGACCATATCACATTAGAACATGTCCTGCAAAAACAAGTTAGGTTTCCCCTACTTTGTTGTTGCAAGTTTTACGTGGCTGCTACGGGCTAAGCAAGAACTGTTCTTACCTACACATCAAAACCACAATGATATTTCATCAAGTTAGTGTTGTTTTAACCTTCTCAAGGACCAGGCGTAGCCACACCCAGTTCAACTAAAGTTGGGGAAACTGACACCCGCCAGCCACCTATGTGCAAAGCACATCGGTAGAACCAGTCTCGCGTAAGCGTACATGTAATGTTGGTCCGGGCCGCTTCATCCAACAATACCGCCGAACCTAAGTATGACATGCTGGTTAGCATTATGACTTGTATCGCCCATAACTCACTTGTGTTCTACTCGTGCATATAACATCTACGCATAAACCTGACTCGGATGCCACTGTTGGGGAACGTAGTAATTTCAAAAAAAATCCTACGCACACGCAAGATCATGGTGATGCATAGCAACGAGAGGGGAGAGTGTCTTCCACGTACCCTCGTAGACCGTAAGCGGAAGTGTTATGACAATGCGGTTGATGTGTCGTACATCTTCACGATCGACCGATCCAAGTACCGAACGTACGGCACCTCCGCGATCTGCACACGTTCAGCTTGGTGATGTCCCACGAACTCACGATCCAGTAGAGCTTCAAGGGAGAGTTCTGTCAGCACGACAGCGTGATGACGGTGTTGATGAAGCTACTGACGTAGGGCTTCGCCTAAGCACCACTACGATATGAACGAGGTGGATTATGGTGGAGGGGGGCACCGCACACGGCTAAAGATCAATGATCAACTTGTGTGTTGCGGTGCCCCCCCCCCCCCGCCCCCGTATATAAAGGAGCTAGGGGAAGGCGGCCGGCCAAGGAGGAGGGCGCGCCAAGGGGGGGAGTCCTACACCCACCGGGAGTAGGACTCCTCCTTTCCTAGTTGGAGTAGGAGAAGGGGGAAGGGAAGCAGACAGGAAGAAGGAAACGGGGGGCGCCCCCCCCCCTCCTTGTCCAATTCGGACTAGGGGGGGAGGGGCACGCGGCCTGCCCTGGCTGCCCCTCCTCTTCTACACTAAGGCCCAATAGGCCCATTACACTCCCCGGGGGGTTCCGGTAACCCCCTAGTACTCCGCTATATGCCCGAACTTGCCGGAACACTTCCTAAGTCCAAACATAGTCATCCAATATATCGATCTTTATGTATCGACCATTTCGAGAATCCTCGTCATGTCCGTGATCATATCCAGGACTCAGAACTATCTTCGGTACATCAAAACACATAAACTCATAATACCGATCGTCACCGAATGTTAAGCGTGCGGACCCTACGGGTTCGAGAACTATGTAGACATGACCGAGACACGTCTCCGGTCAATAACCAATAGCGGAACCTGGATGCTCATATTGGCTCCTACATATTCTACGAAGATCTTTATCGGTCAAACCGCATAACAACATATGTTGTTCCCTTTGTCATCGGTATGTTACTTGCTCGAGATTCGATCGTCGGTATCTCAATACCTAGCTCAATCTTGTTACCGGCAAGTCTCTTTACTCGTTCTGTAATGCATCATCCCGCAACTAACTTATTAGTCACATTGCTTGCAAGGCTTATAGTGATGTGCATTACCGAGAGGGCCCAGAGATACCTCTCTGACAATCGGAGTGACAAATCCTAATCTTGATCTATGCCAACTCAACAAGTACCATCGGAAACACCTGTAGAGCACCTTTATAATCACCCAGTTACGTTGTGACGTTTGGTAGCACACAAAGTGTTCCTCCGGTAATCGGGAGTTGCATAATCTCATAGTCATAGGAACATGTATAAGTCATGAAGAAAGCAATAGCAGTAAACTAAAATGATCAAGTGCTAAGCTAACAGAATGGGTCAAGTCAATCACATCATTCTCCTAATGATGTGATCCCGTTTATCAAATGACAACTCATGTCTATGGTTAGGAAACCTTAACCATCTTTGATCAACGAGCTAGTCAAGTAGAGGCATACTAGTGATACTTTATTGTCTATGTATTCACACATGTATTATGTTTCCGGTTAATACAATTCCAGCATGAATAATAAACATTTATCATGAAATAAGGAAATAAATAATAACTTTATTATTCCCTCTAAGGCATATTTCCTTCAGCTACTACCTCCATCTCCTTCCTCTCTCCCTCGTTTTTCTTTCTTTCTTTCTCTCTCTCTCCCTCTGGATTGACTCACCCTCCCATGTACTTGCATGTGCAGGTCGTCGCCATGGACGACCAGGAGATCATTGCCTTGGCTGCGAAGAGGATCCCCACGCCGCCGCCTTGCTCGGCCATGGATCCGAGCCATCTGCAGCAGCCGACGCTGGATTTGGTCTGCTGCCGCCCTTCCGCACCTCCGGCAACCCCTGGCGGCGCTGGATCAAACCATTGCTGCCATTGACAGCACGCACGGGATTGAGAATTTTTTTGTTTTTGAAATTAATAGTAGTAGCATGGGTAGCACCCACGATGCTACTGTAGTAGTAGCGCGGGTGCACCCGCGCTACTACTACAAGTTAGATGTAGCATCGTAGTAGTAGCGCGGGCACCCGCGCTACTACTAGCTGTTTAACTCGCGCTACTACTAGGATTTTTCCTAGTAGTGAAGAGAAGAACCACCAATGGAAAAACCTGCAAAAAGGAGGAAGAAGCTGGCAGTTAGGATAGGCCCCACTAGTAGGTCACATTCAAGTGTGTTAGAGGAGGTGAAACCTGATTTCATTCCTTCATCAGATGAAGAAGATGATGGGTTGCTGTTTGAGGATAAAGATGATGGATATGAGCCACTCTCATTTGTTCTAACTAAATGGAGGAAGAGTAGGGCCAAGAAAAGGAAACCAAGGATCTGGTACAATGACAAACTACATTGTTCTTCTCCAGTGCTCTCTCTCTCTCTCCC
>NC_057801.1:753390031-753431212 GCF_018294505.1 Triticum aestivum
AGGTACATGAGCTAAGCTCTATGATATGTGATATATTCTTAGCTAACCCTACAAATGACGTGGAGGTCTATAGATAGCAGTGGCGGATCCAGGACCAAGGCCGGGGAGGGGGGGCTAGACTTGGGGCATGAGGAAAACTTGCTTCGTTAACGATAGCATACGGGCATTGTAGCTACAGTGTAGAGATATTGTAGCTGGGCTTGGCCCAGTCCTAGCTCCGCCCCTGATAGATAGTGCTAGGGGAGAAGGGGTAAGTTAGCTGGGGATACAAGGCCCAAGGCCTGTCATGCACACAGGCAGGGACCGAACAATCCGGGTTATTGCCCGGATGATCCAGGTGACAGGCCGGACGATCTGGGCATCTTTTGGATGATCTGGGTGGAGTTTCCGATGATCCGACTTCACGCAAGGCCTTCGGGTGTGTTCTATTGCTGTAGCTGGATGATCCGGGCGGGGCCCCGGATGATCCGTGTGGTCTCCCGAATGGTCCGGCTTCGTGATGACTCTTCGAGGGGATTCGGCCGCCGTAGTCTGATGATCCGGGAGGGCATCTAGATAATCCGACTGTTGCCTCGATGTCCGGGAGGAGGTCCGGACGTCCGGCCTAGCTCTAGCAACCGCTCCATCTCCTTTCTTCCGTCTTCTCTTCCATGTTGCCCTCTTGGATGGTGTAGTCGTACTCTTGCGCTTGCACTCCTCGTCATCCGTGAAGCTCAGACAATACCTATGTATGCACACGAGAAAAGTGTCAATAGTATACCATACTCGAAAGGGTCAAGTGAACACATGTAAAGGAGATGATTCACTTTTATGTACATGAAGTAGATACCGCACACACCCGTGTCACTTGCCAAACAGACTCTTGACATGGTGATGTCCGTAGGATGCTCCGCATGAAACTTGCAGCTAGAGAACCATGCTTTGAGGCCAGTGATGATGACACAGAGATAATCAGACCATGAAGGCGAAAAAGCCCTTGCATTGAAACAACAGTTAATATATCAAAAAACCTTCACACTATATCGTGTTAAACTACCATTATATTAATATATCACACTTTCAGCTGACAATGAAAATACATCACAGAAATTGAATAGCAAAGATAACTGAATCTCCATGGCAAGTACTCCTCGAATCCTCTAGAAATGCAACAACAGTCTTTTCCATTCCAGGTCCACCCAAACAACAAGATAAGTTACATGTTGTAAGAGATTGAAAACAAGAATATAACCATTCATGTACCGTCTAAAACACATGCTGGTTCTGCATACTGGTATGCCATCAAATTATTCACAAACAGATAAATAACAGAGAATATATAATCCAGATATGAAAATATTCATAATAGTTCCAACAAGACGGCCACATATCCATGATTAAGAATAAAACTACACAAATACACGCAGAGTACTAAGTTGACCGAATAGCTCGTAGCATAAAATCAGGTACATGACTTCACTCAAGCACCAACAGCTTCTCACAACTTATCCAGATTACTGCTGCTCATATTGGACATCAAACTGCATAATTAACATCAGAAAGTGGACAGTTGTGATGGCTCCAATACACAAGAAGTCCATTAATGCCCATCTGCCAATGACTACGAGAACACAGGAACATATGAAAGATAAGGGCACCTGGAAGTCCGTCCAAGATCACATATGAAACGCAGCTCCTTAGAATCAATTTCGTATGAAAATAATTTCATCTGTAATCGGTACCCCCGTAATGTAGTTTTGACAATTATGAATAGCACATCGTCTTCTGGGTAGGCTGAGATAACACTGTAAGGTTCCTTCCTCCTTGAACCGAACAGTTGCAAGCAGCTTGCATTGTGCTTCAAAGTCCAATAATCTTCACTACTAGAATCTTCAAGGACCCATACTGATGCTTCAGCGGCACCATAATTTGCGACATACAATTGTCCTAGTGATACATAACCATAAGGACCACAGCAAGCATCATGTAAACTAGGAACAGGAATGAAACGATAGACTCCCTCCGCTTCGGCCCAAGCCTACGCGCGACAGGCCTCACTCCTCTCGCACGTCATAAGTTAGCCTTTATCTTTATAATTGAATTTTGATCACAACATAACAGACGCTTTGTCATTGATTGTTCTTATAGAGTTCATTAGCAATGGCTCTTTCTCCTCCTATCGACCTGGCTGTGGCAGTTCGGCTTCGGTTTGGACTCCACCTCATCTTGTTTCGGCATCCTTAGTTGTTGCCTTGTTGGAGGCAGTATGGTGGTGGTTCGGACGTCCCAAACAGTTTCATCCCTAGCAACAGTGGGAGTGGGATCACATGTTTTCCGAAAGCGAAATCAGAGACAAGGTTACTTATGATTTTATTTTCTTGATTCCTTCTGCCTTCTGTGAGCTATAGTGTCAAGGAACCTCCTATCGTCAACAACAAAAAAAAAAACAGTGATGCACAACACTCCATGATCACAGAGATTCAAAAAAAAAAACTCCATGATCACGCTCATAATACTACTGTAGTCTGTTTAGATCATTTTCTTAATGACAAGTACATTGAAATCATTCTCTTTTCCTAATGGCTTTATTTTGAAGATCAGAGCAAGCAGTTGCAGTCTGCACGAATAATACTCAAACTGATAGGGTGTTGTTGGTAGGCAACGGAAAACGCACTATACAGTGCCGACTGCCGAGTGTCGACATTCTTTTCTCTCACATGCTGTTTCACCAGCCAAGAGCACAAGTTCCCTCACAAGATGCGGGAAGTTCGATGAGAAGATTTATAAGAGTCAATAAGAGCACACCAGCAATCGTCATAAATCATTCAACGTCACAGCAAGTCTCCACCCTTCAAGTGACAACGCAAATACGCCAGCCGTAAGACTATAATATCTTTTTTTTTGCGGGGACACAAGAATATAGAATTTACCAGTTCCAACACATAAAAATTGAACAAACTGGCACAAAGTCGATCAAGCCAACAGGACGGCCAAATAAACATGGATTGAAGTCAGATCTAGACAAACTTGGAAAGGCGATCTGAGCAAATATGCACTGCTCAAGAGATATCCTGACAACTCGGTCATCCTCGGTGAAACAAACATGATCAAACCAGAATGGTGTAAAACAATTTTGGCTCCAGGTGAACTGAAACTGATTTTCATATATCGAAAGCCTTAACAGTAGACTGTGTTAAACTACTATTATTACATTACTATATCACAGTTTCAACAGACATGAAAATTGAGGTTCGAGTTGAACTGAAAATGTTGTTCATATATCAAAAGCCTTAACAATAGGTCATGTTAAACCACTATTACCTTACTATATCACAGTTTCAGCAGACATGAAAATACAGCGAAGAGCTGAATCTAGAAATGCAACGGCAGTCTTGGCCATTCCAGGTCCACCCAAACAACAGGATAAGTTCTAATTCTAAACTAGATCTAGAGATTAAGAACAAGAATATAACTTTAAATGTACTGTCGAAAACACAGGTTGGTATACCAACAAATTATTTATAGAGAAATAAAGGAGACCAGAATCGAGATACTCAAATATTGAAAATAGTTCCAGCAAAACGGTCAAGTATCCATGATTAAGTACTAGGGTATTACAGCTGCATGGGCTACCAATAACTCCATAAACACAAGCAGACTACTAAGTTGACAGCAAGCAGCATAAGTCAGGTACATGACTTCACTCAAGCACCAATAGCTTATCACAACTTACCCAAATTACTGTTGCTCATATTCAAGATCTAACTTCGCTATCATCATCAGAAAGATGGACAATTGTGAGGCTCCAATACACGAGACAGTTAGTGTCCATTTGCCAATGACTCCGAGAACAAAGGAACATATGGAAGATATGGGCACCTGGAAGTCCATCCAAGATCACATATGAAACGCAGCTCCTTAGAATCAATTTCGTATGAAAATAATTTCATCTGTAATCGGTACCCCGGTAATGTAGTTTCGACAGTTATGAATAGCACATCGTCCTCTGGGTGGGCTGAGATAACACCGTAATATTCCTTACTGCTTGAACCGAACAGTTGCAAGTAGCTGGCATTGTGCTTCAAGGTCCAATAATCTTCACTACAAGAATCTTCAAGGACCCAGATTGATACTTCAGCAGCACCATAATTTGCGACATACAATTGTCCACGTGATGCATAAATATAAGGACCACAGCGAGCATCATTTAAAGTAGGAACAGGAATGAAACGACAGTTTCCCTCCACGTCGATGACTGCAACCAAATTATTATAGGAACATAAATACAACACCCCACTGAGAAATGTGCCACCTGAAAAGTTGCGTATCTCAATTGGATCGTCCCACTCAATTTGATGTGTCCAGCCTCCAGCTTTGGACGAGTAGATCCCCACCTCTTCGATGTTATATTCATACTTCAAATTCCAATTTAAAGCCACAGCAGGTACCAACTCGAACACATAGAAATGGGAGGAGACGGCCGGATCAAATCCCAGGCGAGCATATGATTCCGAGGACCATTCATTGGCAGGGAAGGTTACCCATTTCTCAGTGGCAGGATTACACACCAGGTAATCCGGTTCCTCAGGATAAGGCTTGGAACATCGACAGAGGAGGAGGCCGTTGCAGCAGTCCAACAAGTCAATCTTCTCGCATTTTGGCAGGAACGAGAGGGAGGCGTCAATGGGGCACCAGTTCCCTGAGACGCTTAGGTAACCATGAGAATCAGGTGGACGGCGTTTTAGGTCGTAGATTTTATAGAAGAAGCCGGCGAGGGTCGACTGGGGAAGCTTCTCGCGGTGGTCGGGGTGGGCGATGAGGTCCCGCCAGCGCGTGGAGACGCACTTGCAGCAGCGGGTGGACTTGTACGGCATGCGCGAGATGATCTCCACCAGGATGTCGTCGGGGAGCTTGGCCGTCGGATCGCTCATGAGGGCCGTCTCCATAGACCCCGTCGCCATCTCCAGGGAGGCAACGGGCGGCTAATCTGCAGATCGGCGCGGGGGAGGAAAGGTTAGAGAGATACGTCCGGCTAACAGCGAAGGAAGAGAGGACCTACCAGATGTGTCGCGCGCGAACAGCGAAGAGAGGAGCGGCGAGAGCGCCGGCGTTGGGTGCTCCCATCCGCGCCGGCGAGTGGGTGGCGGCGAGCCGGTGAGGGTTTGGTTTCGGTGCGGAGCAGCGAGATGGATGGATGGATGCTGCGGAAGGGGAACGGAAGGATGGCCGCGTGCAGTTAACTGGGCTTTTTATTGGGCCGTGTGAGTCGCACTATTTCGCAGTAAAACACACGTACACCATTTTGCAATCCCTCAAAAAAAAAACATACACAATTTTGAAGTCTTAATACAAAAAAAAGTCCCATAAAAAATACAAAAAAAAAAGTAGATCCAGGAGTGGGGATCCGTCCCTTAATTATTATTTTTAATTCTCGTATATATCCTTGTTTTTTTGCATAGGTTTTGGTCGCCTGGCAGCATCGGCGAGGTAGTGGCAGAATCTACCTTGACAACTTCTGATCCGGTGGCGACGAAGGGCATGTATGGATTTGTGTTGCCTATTTGTTAGTTCTTTTCAGATTTGGATAATTTATGTGTTAATCAAGGGAAGTCATTGGCTGGCTCTCGGTGCAGAGACTAAGACCTCTTTCTTTGTTTTGATTCGCAGCATGCTCTTGATAGGTTCACCAATCCTCTGGACTGGTGGTGAAACATTGCAAGCTTGCACTGCGTGCGGCAAGACCCCAGCCGATGTTCTTTTAGCAGTTATTAGATCTTGCTTCTAGCCCAAATAGTTATCAGTAAGATATCCGTTGGCTGTATTTTCTAAATTAAAAAAAATAGGCCATGACAAGAAATTACAGGAATATTTTCGCTCGGTAATTGGTCAAACTGACACAAAGATCATTATGAGGGAGCAAAATAGGGCTAGTCATTGTTTAGGCCAAACGGGCAGGTGGCTTCCAAAAACCGTTGTTTGCTCCTGATGAGGTTGACACCATCTGCCAACACGAATGTAATAACGTTGGTCAAGTAATAGAGTTGCTTTTATTCGCAAGAAAAAAAAACTGACACAAAGATAACAGGCAGTGCTGAGAAGATACCCTGCCAACTTTGCCATCCTGGTCCTTCACTCGTGTCTATGTAACCGATTCAGATGGGCCTAGCAAACTGTCTATCTACAGGAAGGTATCACACTTGAATGGTAATGACAAGTCTGAGGTGGGAGCAGACAATAAAAAGTTGTCATGTAGATAAATCTGCAAATTATGTGCTCGAGATTACCATATCTGATCCTTAGCGATAGGTCAAGTTAAACTTCTATTTACATTAACTAGCTAGAATGCCACAGCTTGAGCAGAAATGATGAAAAAAATCAGAGCCAGAACTGAAGAACGAAGGGCACCCTGATCCTTGGAGGCTCTAGAAACTGAAGCCACCGCTGGCGTCGTACCCTGACGATGAGTTGGAGACACCGAGCAGCCCAGTTCCGGAGCCATCGCATTCCCATGCCGCACATTTCAAGTAAAGAAGGTAATCTACATGCTACACAAACTTGTGTACTACTGGGAGTGTATCCAACAGCTTTTTTTTTGCGGGATTTCATTTCTCCACTGCTGATGAAACTGCTGCCGACACAAACATAACTTTGTCATCTTAGTCGAGAGATGTCCTGGCAACTTTGCCATCCTGATGCACCATGCCAACCCCACTATGCATGAACATATGCAGGTCAAATTGTCCACCATTATCCAATCTGAACTTTCTCCAGATAGATGTCACTTGACAGACAATCAGAAGCCCGAGGCGGAGCAAATAATAACAAGCTTCTCTGTTGATAAATCTGCTAGTTATGTATCAGTCTGGACGTGGCGAGCGAGCTTTCGGCCCGGCTCGCGGCCCGCTAAGGACCGGACCGTTCGGTCCTGGCCCGCTGATAAAAATGGCCGGTCCGGTCTGCAGAAACAGGCCCGAAAACAAGTCGGTCCGGTCCTGTTTTTATCCGAGCTGGCTCGGTCGGACCGCGACATTTGGCCCAGGCGCATAGCCCAGTAGTCCAGTGCAGGGATAGCGAGTCGATAAGATGCTAGGGCAGAGGCCCTCGCTCCCCCAATTCGCCGATCCCCTTTCCTCCTGGCTGGGAGCGCCGCCTCCACCGGCCGCCGTTGCCAACGTCGACCACCACCTCCTTGTCTGCACCTGCACACGGTGAAAGGAGGAGTGGAGGAGCCAAGGAGGGAGCTTCGTGTCTGCACGGCTGCACCTGCTCGCCGTCGTCGACCGTCGCCGTCTCTACCTGCCCGTCTTCGACCACCTCCTCACCGGTTAGCCGCCGTCGAGCACGAAGCTGGAGGACGCGGGGACGGAGCTGGAGAACGCGGGGGATGGAGCTGCTGCACGTGCACCTGAAGTCCCGCATGTCGTGGCTGTCAATTTGTAATTGTTTCTTCTCTCTGAAATTTCTTCAGTTGGTAATTGTTCACTCCCTCTGAACTTTCTTCAGTTTCAGTTGGTATTTGTTCACTCCCTCTGAACTTTCTTCAGTTAGACACCGTCCTGTGCTGTTTTTCTTGCAACCTTGCTTATTTTTCTTCCATTTGAACCTCTTTTGCAACCTAATAATCTATATGTTCGAATTTGCAGTCAAATGAGTACTAAAAAGGCTCCCAGTGCACTCCCACGCACAAACTGTACACGGTCCAGTCGGTCCCCTCGGTCCGCACCGAGCTGAGGTGCAGCCGGTCCGGTCCTGTGAAACAGGACCGCATGTAATCTCGGTCCGGTCCGGTCCGGGCCAGTTTCGGCCGGTCCAAAGGGAGGCTCGGTCAGGGACCGGACCGGCCCGGACCGTGTCCACCCTGAGTTATGTAGATCATAAAATTCCTAGCAAGAACAGGGCGAAGTTACAATTCTTAGGAGTGCCCCCATGACTGAACCAACTGAATGTTGGCCCGAAACTACAAATAGCTAGCTCTCACTTTGTACTAATCAGAGGAAGCCTAGCTAAAACTAGCGGCTGCACACAAGCTGCTCTCACTCTCACTCACGTACAGATGAACTCACACACACCCACGTACTGAGAGGACACACTCACGAGCAGAGGAGGAATACTGGAGTGGCTTGATGCCTTTCTTGATTGGAATGGAATGCTTACAACCGGGGAACTTGGGACCTATTTATAGGTGATTACAAACCGACTATAGAACTAAGATATTTCTACTAGCTGCCCACCTCAGCTCATACGTGCACTAGACTAGAAACTACTACTAGTTACTAGCTAGCTTGCCTTAACTAGTAAGTCACGCAAGTGCTGCCGACTTGCCGACCTGCCGTTTTACTTCGTAGGTAAGTAATTTGCTGCTCCTGCTGTTGCCGACATGCAGCCATGCATGTATCTGAGACGTAAATGCTGCTGCTGCCGTTGTGTGAACTGGAAGACCAAGTTTGACTCAACATTCTCCCCCTCAAACTTGTCGAAGGAGCTTAGTGTCGATGATCCCGACCTTGTCGCACAGCTCCTGGAACCGGACACGACCAAGTGACTGGGTCAGGATGTCCGCCTTCTGCTCACCAGTCCGGATGAACTCCACTATCACCGTGCCTTTCTCGACGCAGTCACGTATGAAGTGATAGCGGAGATCGATGTGCTTGCTGCGATCGTGAAGCACTGGATTCTTGCAGAGGGAAATCGCCGACTTGTTGTCGACGAAGATGAGCGCAGGGGCGGTGTCCTGATTCAGCATCTCGCCGAGAAGGCGAGCAAGCCAAATGCCTTGACAAGCCGCTGTAGCTGCCGCGATGTACTCCGCCTCGCACGAAGATACGGCGACAACCTTCTGCCTCACCGATTGCCAGCTGACGGGACTATTCCCAAGAAGGAATAGTATGCCTGAGGTGCTCTTCCGGGAGTCCACGTCACCAGCGTGGTCGGAGTCGTTGTACCCGACCTGCCGACCAAGCTCTCGCCATCGCCACGACGATACACGCATCCATGCGTGAGCGTACCCGCGATGTACCGAAGCAGGTGCTTGACGGCAGCAAGGTGATCGCTTGCCGGAGCTTCCATGAACCTACTCAGGTACCCGACAACAAACGTGATGTCCGGTCGAGTGTGCACAAGGTACCTGAGACTCCCGATGATGCTACGGTAGAGTGTAGCATCTACCGTCTTCTCGGAGCTCTCCTTGCTGAGCTTCAGCCGTGCCTCCATTGGAGCGTGCATGGTATGGCAGTCCTTCATGCCTGCTCACTCAAGCATCTTCGTGGCGCAGGCCGTCTGCGTGATCGTGATGCGACCACCCTCCTGGTTCACCTCCAGCCCGAGGTAGTAACGGAGCAGCCCAAGGTCGCTCATGCTGAAGAGACGATGCATCTCTCCCTTGAAGCGTTGAACCTCTTTAGGCTCTGCCCCGGCAATGACCAAGTCGTCGACGTAGATGCCGACGATGAGCAGCGTGTTCGCGGTGCCACGCGAGTACACACCATGCTCAGAAACGCTGCGTGAGAACCAAAGGGATGCGAGGCTTGCATCAAGCTTGGCGTTCCACGCCCTTGGGGCTTGCCGGAGACCGTACAGGGCCTTGTGTAGTCGATACACGTCCTGCTCGTGGCCCTTGGCAACGAACCCAGGTGGCTGGGAGACGTACACCTCCTCGTTAAGGTCGCCGTTGAGAAACGCCAACTTGACATCCATGTGGTGTACCTCCCACCTGCGGTGAGCGGCCACGGCAAGGATGAGCCGCACCGACTCCAGCCTTGCCACCGGAGCGAAGACTTCCTCGAAGTCCACTCCCTCACGCTGCACATAGCCCTTTGCGACGAGGCGCGCCTTGTGCTTGACAATGGCACCGTGCTCGTCCTTCTTCACCTTGAACACCCACTTGAGCCCGATGGCTCGGTGCCCAGCAGGCAGTGTGGTGAGTGTCCAAGTGGCGTTGTCGTTGATCGACGCCAGCTCGTCCAGCATCGTGTGGCGCCAGCAATCCTCTTGCTCGGCCTCCGCGAACGTGGTCGGCTCCTCGCCGGCCATCAGATGCAAGACCTCGTCGTCATCAGTGTCCTCATCCTTGGGCTATTGCGGTGTTGCCACATCCTCGCCGAGGAGATCCCACAGGCGCCGAAACCTGTGGGGGGCGCCAACGCTGTCGTCGGCGTCGAACAGCTCCGACCTCGCTGTTGGCGGGGTTGCGAACTGCCTCCTGGGACCCACGTTGCTTGACGTCGTGGTGTCCAGCGACACCGTACCCGGGGACGGTGTTCTCGGGGTTGCTGATCCCGGATCCACACCTCCCGAGCTTCCCGGGGTGGCACTTCCCGAGGTCTTGCTTCCCGGGGTTGTAGAGTACATCGGGTACTCCACAGTGAAGGAGCTGCTTGCCGGGGCCTCACCCGACGCCTCCCAAGTCCATCGTGCGTCTTCGTCGAAGATGACGTCGCGCGAGACATGCACACGCTTGGAGATGGGGTCGTACATCTTGTATGCCTTAGAGCCCGTCTCGTAGCCCATGAACACCATTGGGGTGCTCCTGTTGTCGAGCTTCTTCAGCTGTGGGCGCGTCGTCTTGACGTGCCCGACGCAGCCAAAAGTACGGAGGAAGCGTACATCGGGCTTCCTCCCATACCATGCCTCATAAGGCGTCTTGCCATCGACGCTCCTTGTGAAGGAGCGGTTGAGGATGAAGACGGTCGTGAGCATGGCCTCCCCCCAATACGTGCTCGGCACCTGCTTTGCCTTGAGCATGCAGCGTGCCATCCCGAGCACCGTTTGGTTCCTCCGCTCGACGACGCCACTCTGCTGCGGCGAGTAAGGGGCTGTGAGGTGACGTTGCACCCCTTTCTCATTGCAATGCTTGTAGAACGTGTCCGACGTGAACTCGCCGCCACGGTCCGTGCGTAGCACACGCAGCTTGTGGCCGCACTCGACCTCTACTGCCGCTTGCTGCTTGACGATGGCTGGCTCCGCCTCATCCTTGGAGGCGAGGAGAAGCACCCACATGAACCTGCTGTAGTCGTCGACGAGCAGCAGGATGTAGCGACGCCCTCCTGGCGTTGCCGGGGTGATTGGGCCGCAGAGGTCCCCGTGAACCAGCTCCAGGGGTTTCTGCGCCCGATAGCGTGCCTTCTCGGGAAAGGGTAGGCGCCGCTGCTTCCCCGCAAGACACGCATCGCACAATTCATCGGCGTGCTCGATGTGAGGTAGCCCATGAACGAGGTTACCTCGCGCCATCTTCCGCAACCCGTCAAAGTGTTGGTGTCCTAGCCTGGCATGCCAACGCCACGCGTCGGAGACATGACCCATGGCAAGGCACACAGGATGCACGGGTTGAAAGAAGAATTTATAGAGGCGGTTTGGCGAGCGGGTTACCTCGATAAGTAGCCTCTTCTGCTGGTCGCGCACGGTGAGAACACCGCACCGGATGCCAATGTCGAACTAGCCCTCGTCGAGCTGTCCGACACTCACGACGCTGCTCTTGAGCGTCGGGATGAAGTAGACGTCCGTGAACGCCCTGTGATCACCCCCTTTGTCGGCGAAGACGGCGGTCCCGCGCCCGTGGATCTCCACCACGGATCCGTCCGCGAACGCGCCAATCGAACCAGTCACGTGGTTCGTGGCGCCGGTGTCAAGGAACCAACCCTCACTTTGCTTGCCGCCTGCAAGCGTGGGTGTGGTCATGGCTCTCTCCTTGTTGAGGAAGACGCAGCCGCACGCACACACCGTTGTCGGGGAGCCATCTCCCATCATCACGGTGGACCCCGAACACTTCGGCGTTGGGGTGTGGATGACCTAAGTCTCCGTGCGCTCATGCACGGAGTCGATGGTCGCCAGCATTATGGTCGGAGCATGGCCCGCCATATGCGTCATTGCCGCACCAACTTGCGCGACCTTGTCGGGTCCCGAGGTTGTCGGGGACGCTGTCGCCGGGGTGTGGCTCCCCCACACCCGGGCCTTCATTGCCTCCCAGTCGACAGGCCCCGAGAACGTCGTTGTCGAGGTGTGGCCTGTCACTGGAGTGATGGTTTCCCTGGACGGGTTCCGTGCCTCCTGCACGAAATGGGTGGTTGTCGAGGTTGTGGTCGCCGGAGACACTGAGCTCTCCTGCACGGGCTCGACTCTTGCCGGCATCATTGCCGGCCCGCCGTCCATGTCAGCCTGGACGAGGTTTGCCATTGCCGCGGCTGCCTCGTCGGCTTTCCTCTTGTGGCAATCCCGGATCCAGTGACCCAGCATGTTGCAGTAGCGGCACTTTCCACCGTTGCCAGCGCCTCGCCCTGCCCGGCTTGGCTTGCGCACCGCGGTTGCCGCCAGCGCTCTAGGTGCGGCCTCCGCCTCTTCCGCGACCTCTGCTTCCCGTGGGGGCGCCTCCCCCGCTGCCAGAAGAGCCGTCGCGGTCGCGCTGCTGAAGCTGCGCGTCCCACTGCTCCCTGGTGAGCAGTGTTCGCCGCCAGCACGGTTATCGGCTTCGTCACCGCGCTCCTCGACAACCTTCAGCCGCCCTACCAGCTCCTCGATCGTCATGGTGGAGAGATCCACCAAACTCTCGATGGACCAGGCCAGTTGCTTGTACTGCCTGGGAACGACGCGGAGGAACTTGAGAATCACCATCTTGTTGTCGATGGGATCCCCGAGCGTTGCGTGCTCGTTGACGAGACCTTGCAGCCGCAAGGCGAAGTCGTCGACTTGTTCACCGGCCTTGAACCGGATTTCCTCGTACTGGAGGCGCAAGTGTTGGGGAACGTTGCAGAAAATTAAAAAATTTCCTACGGTTTCACCAAGATCCATCTATGAGTTCATCTAAGCAACAAGTCATGGGAGAGAGATTGCATCTACATACCACTTGTAGATCGCGTACGGAAGCGTTTGATGGAACGGTGATGATGGAGTCGTACTCGCCGTGATTCAGATCACCGATGACCAAGTGCTGAACGGACAGCACCTCCGAGTTCAACACACATACGGTACGGACGACGTCTCCTCCGTCTTGATCCAGCAAGAAGGAAGGAGAGGTTGAGGAAGACAGCTCCAACGGCAGCATGACGGTGTGGTGTTGGTGGAGAAGCAGCACTCCGGCAGGGCTTCGCCAAGCTCGTGACGGAGAAGGAGAGGTGTTGGGGAGGGGAGGGGCTGCGCCTTGGGTTGTGTGTTGCAGCCCTCCCCTCACCCCTCTATTTATAGGGGAAGGGGCAAGGGGGGCCGGCCCCTCTAGATGGGATCTAGAGGGGGGGCGGCGGCCAGGGAGGGGGGACTTGCCCCCCAAGCAAAGGGGGCGCCCCCTCTAGGGTTCCCCCCAACCCTAGCCGCATGGGCCCAAGGGGGGGGGGCGCGCCCAGCCCTCTAGGGGCTGGTGCCCTGCCCCATGCGGCCCATGTGATCCACCAAGAGGGGTGGCCCCTCCCGGTGGACCCCCGGAACCCCTCCGGTGGCCCCGGTACAATACCGATATGCCCTGAAACTTTCCGGTGTCCGCATGACAACTTCCCATATATAAATCTTTACCTCCGGACCCTTCCGGAACTCCTCGTGACGTCCGGGATCTCATCCGGGACTCCGAACAACATTTGTTAATCACATACAAGTCTTCCTAATAACCCTAGCGTCACCGAACCTTAAGTGTGTAGACCCTACGGGTTCGGGAGACACGCAGACATGACCGAGACGGCTCTCCGGTCAATAACCAACAGCGGGATCTGGATACACATGTTGGCTCCCACATGCTCCTCGATGATGTCATCGGATGAACCACGATGTCGAGGATTCAAGCAACCCCGTATACTATTCCCTTTGTCAATCGGTATGTTACATGCCCGAGACTCGATCGTCGGTATCCCAATACCTCGTTCAGTCTCGTTACCGGCAAGTCACTTTACTCGCACCGTAATGCATGATCCCGTGACCAAACACTTGGTCACTTTGAGCTCATTATGATGATGCATTACCGAGTGGGCCCAGAGATACCTCTCCGTCATACGGAGTGACAAATCCCAGTCTCGATCCGTGTCAACCCAACAGACACTTTCGGAGATACCTGTAGTGCACCTTTATAGTCACCCAGTTACGTTGTGACGTTTGGTACACCCAAAGCACTCCTACGGTATCCGGGAGTTACACGATCTCATGGTCTAAGGAAGAGATACTTGACATTGGAAAAGCTCTAGCAAAACGAACTACACGATCTTGTGCTATGCTTAGGATTGGGTCTTGTCCATCACATCATTCTCCTAATGATGTGATCCCGTTGTCAACGACATCTAATGTCCGTAGTCAGGAAACCATGACTATCTGTTGACCAACGAGCTAGTCAACTAGAGGCTTACTAGGGACATATTGTGGTCTATGTATTCACACGTGTATTACAATTTCCGGATAATACAATTATAGCATGAATAAAAGACAATTATCATGAACAAGGGAATATAATAATAATCCATTTATTATTGCCTCTAGGGCATATTTCCAACAGTCTCCCACTTGCACTAGAGTCAATAATCTAGTTACATTGTGATGAATCGAACACCCATAGAGTTCTGGTGTTGATCATGTTTTGCTCGCGAGAGAGGTTTAGTCAACGAATCTGCGACATTCAGATCCGTATGTACTTTGCAAATATCTATGTCTCCATCTTGAACATTTTCACGGATGGAGTTGAAATGACGCTTGATATGCCTGGTCTTCTTGTGAAACCTGGGCTCCTTGGCAAGGGCAATAGCTCCAGTGTTGTCACAGAAGAGTTTGATCGGCCCCGACTCATTGGGTATGACTCCTAGGTCGGTGATGAACTCCTTCACCCAAATTGCTTCATGCGCTGCCTCCGAGGCTGCCATGTACTCCGCTTCACATGTAGATCCCGCCACGACGCTCTGCTTGCAGCTGCACCAGCTTGCTGCTCCACCATTCAACATATACACGTATCCGGTTTGTGACTTAGAGTCATCCAGATCTGTGTCAAAGCTAGCATCGACGTAACCCTTTACGACGAGCTCTTCGTCACCTCCATAAACAAGAAACATGTCCTTCGTCCTTTTCAGGTACTTTAGGATATTCTTGACCGTTGTCCAGTGTTCCTTGCCGGGATTACTTTGGTACCTTCCTACCAAACTTACGGCAAGGTTTACATCAGGTCTGGTACACAGCATGGCATACATAATAGATCTTATGGCTGAAGCATAGGGGATGACACTCATCTCTTCTTTATCTTTTGCCGTGGTCGGGCATTGAGCCGAGCTCAATCTCACACCTTGCAATACAGGCAAGAACCCCTTCTTGGACTGATCCATTTTGAACTTCTTCAAAATCTTATCAAGGTATGTGCTTTGTGAAAGACCTATGAGGCGTCTCGATCTATCTCTATAGATCTTGATGCCTAATATATAAGCAGCTTCTCCAAGGTCCTTCATTGAAAAACACTTATTCAAGTAGGGCTTAATGCTGTCCAAAAGTTCTATATCATTTCCCATCAAAAGTATGTCATCTACATATAATATGAGAAATGCTACAGAGCTCCCACTCACTTTCTTGTAAACGCAGGCTTCTCCATAAGTCTGCATAAATCCAAACGCTTTGATCATCTCATCAAAGCGAATGTTCCAACTCCGAGATGCTTGCACCAGCCCATAAATGGATCGCTGGAGCTTGCATACTTTGTTAGCATTCTTAGGATCGACAAAACCCTCCGGTTGCATCATATACAGTTCTTCCTTAAGATGCCCGTTAAGGAATGCCGTTTTGACGTCCATCTGCCATATCTCATAATCATAGTATGAGGCAATTGCTAACATGATTCGGACGGACTTAAGCTTCGCTACGGGAGAGAAAGTCTCATCGTAGTCAATCCCTTGAACTTGGCGATAACCCTTAGCGACAAGTCGAGCTTTATAGATGGTGACATTACCATCCGCGTCCGTCTTCTTCTTAAAGATCCATTTGTTTTCTATCGCTCGCCGATCATCGGGCAAGTCAGTCAAAGTCCATACTTTGTTTTCATACATGGATTCTATCTCGGATTTCATGGCTTCTAGCCATTTGTTGGAATCTGGGCCCGCCATTGCTTCTTCATAGTTCGAAGGTTCACCGTTGTCCAACAACATGATTTCCAGGACAGGGTTGCCGTACCACTCTGGTGCGGAACGTGTCCTTGTGGACCTACGAAGTTCAGTAGCAACTTGATCCGAAGTACCTTGATCATCATCATTGTTTTCCTCTTCAGTTGGTGTAGGCATCACAGGAACATTTTCCTGAGCTGCACTACTATCCCGTTCAAGAGGTAGTACTTCATCGAGTTCTACTTTCCTCCCACTTACTTCTTTCGAGAGAAACTCTTTTTCCAGAAAGGATCCGTTCTTGGCAACAAAGATCTTGCCCTCGGATCTTAAGTAGAAGGTATACCCGATGGTTTCTTTAGGGTATCCTATGAAGACGCATTTTTACGACTTGGGTTCGAGCTTTTCAGTTTGAAGTTTCTTGACATAAGCATCGCATCCCCAAACTTTTAGAAATGACAGCTTAGGTTTCTTCCCAAACCATAATTGATACGGTGTCGTCTCAACGGATTTAGATGGTGCCCTATTTAAAGTGAATGTAGCTGTCTCTAGAGCGTATCCCCAAAATGATAGCGGTAAATCGGTAAGAGACATCATAGATCGCACCATATCCAATAGAGTGCGATTACGACGTTCGGACACACCATTACGCTGAGGTATTCCAGGCGGCGTGAGTTGTGAAACGATTCCACATTTTCTTAAGTGTGTACCAAATTCGTGACTTAAATATTCTCCTCCACGATTCGATCCTAAGAATTTTATCTTTCGGTCACGTTGATTCTCTACTTCATTCTGAAATTCCTTGAACTTTTCAAAGGTCTCAGACTTGTGTTTCATCAAGTAGACATACCCATATCTACTCAAGTCATCAGTGAGAGTGAGAACATAACGATATCCTCCGCGAGCCTCAACGCTCATTGGACCGCACACATCGGTATGTATGATTTCCAACAAGTTGGTTGCTTGCTCCATTGTTCCGGAGAACGGGGTCTTGGTCATTTTGCCCATGAGGCATGGTTCGCATGTGTCAAATAATTCATAATCGAGAGACTCTAAAAGTCCATCAGCATGGAGCTTCTTCATGCGCTTGACACCAATGTGACCAAGGCGGCAATGCCACGAGTATGTGGGACTATCGTTATCAACTTTACATCTTTTGGTATTCACGCTATGAATATGTGTAACATTACGTTCGAGATTCATTAAGAATAAACCATTGACCATCGGGGCATGACCATAAAACATATCTCTCATATAAATAGAACAACCATTATTCTCAGATTTAAATGAGTAGCCATCTCGTATTAAACGAGATCCAGATACAATGTTCATGCTCAAACTTGGCACTAAATAACAATTATTGAGGTTCAAAACTAATCCCGTAGGTAAATGTAGAGGTAGCGTGCCGACGGCGATCACATCGACCTTGGAACCATTCCCGACGCGCATCGTCACCTCGTCCTTCGCCAGTCTCCGCTTATTCCGTAGCTCCTGTTGTGAGTTACAAATGTGAGCAACGGCACCGGTATCAAATACCCAGGAGTTACTACGAGTACTAGTAAGGTACACATCAATTACATGTATATCAAATATACCTTTAGTGTTGCCGGCCTTCTTGTCTTCTAAGTATTTGGGGCAGTTCCACTTCCAGTGACCCTTCCCCTTGCAATAAAAGCACTCAGTTTCAGGCTTGACTCCATTCTTTGACTTCTTCCCGGCAACTGGCTTACCGGGCGCGGCAACATCTTTGCCGTCCTTCTTGAAGTTCTTCTTACCCTTGCCCTTCTTGAACTTAGTGGTCTTATTGACCATCAACACTTGATGTTCTTTCTTGATTTCAACCTCTGCTGACTTTAGCATTGAAAATACTTCAGGAATGGTCTTCACCATCCCCTGCATATTGTAGTTCATCACAAAGCTCTTGTAGCTTGGTGGGAGCAACTAAAGGATTCTGTCAATGACCGCCTCATCTGGGAGGTTAATGTCCAGCTGGGACAGGCGGTTGTGCAACCCAGACATTTTGAGTATATGCTCACTGACAGAACTATTTTCCTCCATCATACAACTATAGAACTTGTCGGAGACTTCATATCTCTCGACCCGGGCATGAGCTTGAAAAACTAGTTTCAGCTCCTCGAACATCTCATATGCTCCGTGTTGCTCAAAACGCTTTTGGAGCCCTGGTTCTAAGCTGTAAAGCATGCCGCACTGAACGAGGGAGTAATCATCAGCACGAGACTGCCAAGCATTCATAATGTCTTGGTTCTCTGGGACGGGTGCATCACCTAGCGGTCCTTCTAGGACATATTGTTTCCTGGCAGCTATGAGGATGATCCTCAGGTTCCGGACCCAGTCCGTATAGTTGCTGCCATCATCTTTCAGCTTGGTTTTCTCTAGGAACGCGTTGAAGTTCATGTTAACATGAGCGTTGGCCATTTGATCTACAAGACATATTTGCAAAGGTTTTAGACTAAGTTCATGATAATTAAGTTTATCTAATCAAATTATTATAATGAACTCCCACTCAGATTAGACATCCCTCTAGTCATCTAAGTGTTACACGATCCGAGTCGACTAGGCCGTGTCCGATCATCACGTGAGACGGACTAGTCATCATCGGTGAACATCTCCATGTCGATCGTATCTTCCATACGACTCGTGTTCGACCTTTCGGTCTCTGTGTTCCGAGGCCATGTCTGTACATGCTAGGCTCGTCAAGTTAACCCTAAGTGTTTTGCATGTGTAAAACTGTCTTACACCCGTTGTATGTGAACGTAAGGATCTATCACACCCGATCATCACGTGGTGCTTCGAAACGACGAACTTTAGCAACGGTGCACAGTTAGGGGAGAACACTTCTTGAAATTGTTGTAAGGGATCATCTTATTTACTACCGTCGTTCTAAGTAAACAAGATGCATAAACATAATAAACATCACATGCAATTATATAGTAGTTGCCAGCGCCTCGCCCTGCCCGCCTTGGCTTGCGCACCGCGGTTGCCGCCAGCGCTCTGGGTGCGGCCTCCGCCTCTTCCGCGACCTCTGCTTCCTGTGGGGGCTCCTCCCCCTCTGCCGGAAGAGCCGTCGCAGCCGCACTGCTGAAGCTGCGCGTCCCACTACTCCTTGGTGAGCAGTAGTTCACCGCCAACACGATTGTCGGCTTCGTCGCCGCGCCCCTCGACAACCTTCAGCCGCCCTACCAGCTCCTCGATCGTCATGGTGGAGAGATCCACCAAACTCTCGATGGACCAGGCCAGTTGCTTGTACTGCCTGGGGACGACGCGGAGGAACTTGAGAATGACCATCTTGTTGTCGATGGGATCTCCGAGTGTTCCGAGCTCGTTGACGAGACCTTGCAGCCACAAGGCGAAGTCGTCGACTTGTTCACCGGCCTTGAACCGGATTTCCTCGTACTAGAGGCGCAAGGTCTGGGCCTTCGACTCCCGTACGCGCTCCACGCCGATGCGCAGAGTCTTGATGGTCTCCCATGCTTCCTTGGCCGTCTCCTTGGCGCCAAGGGTGAGCACCATCTCCTCTGGGACGGAGCGCAAGATCGCTTCCATCGCCCGCCGGTCCTCCTTGTACTCGACATCGTCGGTTTCCACGGCTTTCCACATATGCCTCGTCTCCATGATGACATTTGTCATGATGGACCAACTGGGGTAGTTGGTCCGCGTGAGGAGAGGGAAGGAGGTACTGGACATGCCCACGTCTCGCACGGAGCGTGGCGCACCCAGCTCACCTCCCGGCCTGCCTCGCAGCGCGAGCGCGTCCACCGCACGGGTGTCCTCAGCCGAGCTCTGCCCGGCGGTCTTGGAGCCGTCGCCGGCGACGCCTTCCTTCGGCATATGCTTCGGCATAACCTGAGGCTCTGATGCCAATTGTTAGCCCGAAACTACAAATAGCTAGCTCTCACTTTGTACTAATCAGAGGAAGCCTAGCTAAAACCAGCGGCTGCACACAAGCTGCTCTCACTCTCACTCACGTACAGATGAACTCACACACACCCACGTACTGAGAGGACACACTCACGGGCAAAGGAGGAATACTGGAGTGGCTTGATGCCTTTCTTGATTGGAATGAAATGCTTACAACCGGGGGACTTGGGACCTATTTATAGGTGATTACAAACCGACTATAGAACTAAGATATTTCTACTAGATGCCCGCCTCAGCTCATACGTGCACTAGACTAGAAACTACTACTAGTTACTAGCTAGCTTGCCTTAACTAGTAAGTCACGCAAGTGCTGCCGACTTGTCGACCTGCCGTTTTACTTCGTAGGTAAGTAATTTGCTGCTCCTGCTGTTGCCGACATGCAGCCATGCATGTATCTGAGACGTAAATGCTGCTGCTGCCGTTGTGTGAACTGGAAGACCAAGTTTAACTCAACATTCTCCCCCTCAAACTTGTCTAAGGAGCTTGGTGTCGATGATCCCGACCTTGTCGCACAGCTCCTGGAACCGGACACGACCAAGTGACTTGGTCAGGATGTCCGCCTTCTGCTCACCAATCCGGATGAACTCCACTATCACCGTGCCTTTCTCGACGCAGTCACGTATGAAGTGATAGCGGAGATCGATGTGCTTGCTGCGATCGTGAAGCACTGGATTCTTGGAGAGGGAAATCACCGACTTGTTGTCGACGAAGATGAGCGCAGGGGCGGTGTCCTGATTCAGCATCTCGCCGAGAAGGCGAGCAAGCCAAATGCCTTGACAAGCCGCTGTAGCTGCCGCGATGTACTCTGCCTCGCACGAAGATACGGCGACAACCTTATGCCTCACCGATTGCCAGCTGACGGGACTATTCCCAAGAAGGAATAGTATGCCTGAGGTGCTCTTCCGGGAGTCCACGTCACCAGCGTGGTCGGAGTCGCTGTACCTGACCTGCCGACCAAGCTCTCGCCATCGCCACGATGATACACGCATCCATGCGTGAGCGTACTCGCGATGTACCGGAGCAGGTGCTTGATGGCAGCCAGGTGATCGCTTGCCGGAGCTTCCATGAACCTACTCAAGTACCCGACAACAAACGTGATGTCCGGTCGAGTGTGCACAAGGTACCTGAGACTCCCGATGATGCTACGGTAGAGTGTAGCATCTACCGTCTTCTCGGAGCTCTCCTTGCTGAGCTTCAGCCATGCCTCCATTGGAGCATGCACGGCATGGCAGTCCTTCATGCCTGCTCGCTCAAGCATCTTCGTGGCGTAGGCCGTCTGCATGATCGTGATGCGACCACCCTCCTGGTTCACCTCCAGCCCCAGGTAGTAACGGAGCAGCCCAAGGTCGCTCATGCTGAAGAGACGATGCATCTCTCCCTTGAAGCGTTGAACCTCTTTAGGCTCTGCCCCGGCAATGACCAAGTCGTCGACGTAGATGCCGATGATGAGCAGCGTGTTCGCGGTGCCACGCGAGTACACACCATGCTTAGAAACGCTGCGTGAGAACCCAAGGGATGCGAGGCTTGCATCAAGCTTGGCATTCCACGCCCTTGGGGCTTGCCGGAGACCGTACAGGGCCTTGTGTAGTCGATACACGTCCTGCTCGTGGCCCTTGGCAACGAACCCAGGTGGCTGGGAGATGTACACCTCCTCGTTAAGGTCGCCGTTCAGAAACGCCGACTTGACATCCATGTAGTGTACCTCCCACCCGCGGTGAGCGGCCACGGCAAGGATGAGCCGCACCGACTCCAGCCTTGCCACCGGAGCGAAGACTTCCTCGAAGTCCACTCCCTCACGCTGCACGTAGCCCTTTGCGACGAGGCGCGCCTTGTGCTTGACAATGGCACCGTGCTTGTCCTTCTTCACCTTGAACACCCACTTGAGCCCGATGGCTCGGTGCCCGGCAGGCAGTGTGGTGAGTGTCCAAGTGGCGTTGTCGTTGATCGGCGCCAGCTCGTCCAGCATCGCGTGGCACCAGCAATCCTCTTGCTCGGCCTCCGCGAACGTGGTCGGCTCCTCGCCGGCCATCAGATGCAAGACCTCGTCGTCATCAGCGTCCTCATCCTCGGGCTGTTGCGGTGTTGCCACAGCCTCGCCGAGGAGATCCCCCATGCGCCGAAACCTGTGGGGGGCGCCAACGCTGTCGTCGGTGTCGAACAGCTCCGACCTCGCTGTTGGCGGGGTGGCGAACTGCCTCCTGGGACCCACGTTGCTTGACGTCGTGGTGTCCAGTGACACCGTACCCGGGGACGGTGTTCTCGGGGTTGCTGATCCCGGATCCACACCTCCCGAGCTTCCCGGGGTGGCACTTCCCGAGGTCTTGCTTCCCCGGGTTGTAGAGTACATCGGGTACTCCACAGTGAAGGAGCTGCTTGCCGGGGCCTCACCCGACGCCTCCCAAGTCCATCGTGCGTCTTCGTCGAAGATGACGTCGCGCGAGACATGCACACGCTTGGAGATGGGGTCGTACATCTTGTATGCCTTAGAGCCCGTCTCGTAGCCCATGAACACCATTGGGGTGCTCCTGTCGTCGAGCTTCTTCAGCTGTGGGCGCGTCGTCTTGACGTGCCCGACACAGCCAAAAGTACGGAGGAAGCGTACATCGGGCTTCCTCCAATACCACGCCTCATAAGGCGTCTTGCCATCGACGCTCCTTGTGAAGGAGCGGTTGAGGATGAAGACGGCCGTGAGCACGGCCTCCCCCCAATACGTGCTCAGCACCTGCTTTGCCTTGAGCATGCAGCATGTGAAGGAAATATGCCCTAGAGGCAATAATAAAGTTATTATTTATTTCCTCATATCATGATAAATGTTTATTATTCATGCTAGAATTGTATTAACCGGAAACATGATACATGTGTGAATACATAGACAAACATAAAGTCACTAGTATGCCTCTACTTGACTAGCTCATTAATCAAAGATGGTTATGTTTCCTAACCATAGACATGTGTTGTCATTTGATTAATGGTATCACATCATTAGGAGAATGATGTGATTGACATGACCCATTCCGTTAGCCTAGCACTTGATCATTTAGTATGTTGCTATTGCTTTCTTCATGACTTATACAAAGTTCCTACAACTATGAGATTGTGCAACTCACGTTTACCGGAAGAACACTTTGTGTGCTACCAAACGTCACAACGTAACTGGGTGATTATAAAGGTGCTCTACAGGTGTTTCCGAAGGTGCATGTTGGGTTGGCATAATTCGAGATTAGGTTTTGTCACTCCGATTGTCGGAGAGGTATCTCTGGGCCCTCTCGGTAATACTCATCACCTAAGCCTTGCAAGCATTGTAACTAACGAGTTAGTTATAAGATGATGTATTACAGAACGAGTAAAGAGACTTGCCGGTAACGAGATTGAACTAGGTATTGGATACCGACGATCAAATCTCGGGCAAGTAACATACTGATGACAAAGGGAACAACGTATGTTGTTGTGCGGTTTGACCGATAAAGATCTTCGTAGAATATGTAGGAACCAATATGGGCATCCAGGTTCCACTATTGGTTATTGACCGGGAATAGTTCTAGGTCATGTCTACATAGTTCTCGAACCCGTAGGGTCCGCACGCTTAATGTTACGATGACAGTTTTATTATGAGTTTACAAGTTTTGATGTACCGAAGTTTGTTCGGAGTCCCGGATGTGATCACGGACATGACGAGGAGTCTCGAAATGGTCGAGACATAAAGATTGATATATTGGACGACTATATTTGGACACCGGAAGTGTTCCGGGTGATTTCGGAGAAAACCGGAGTGCCGGAGGGTTACCGGAACCCCCCCCCCCCTCCCCGGAGAGTTAATGGGCCACATGGGCCTTAGTGGGAAGAGAGAGGGGCGGCCAGGAAGGGCCGCGCGCCCCCTCTCCCTCTAGTCCGAATTGGACTAGGAGGGGGGCGGCGCCCCCCTCTTTCCTTCCCCTCCTCTCCCCCTTCCTTCCCCTCCTAGTAGGAGTAGGAAAGGAGGAGTCCTACTCCTACTAGGAGGAGGACTCCTCCTCCTGGCGCGCCCAACAAGTGCCGGCCGGCCTCTCCCCTCCCTCCTTTATATACGAGGGCAGGGGGCACCCCAAATACACACAAGTTGATCTACGGATCGTTCCTTAGCCGTGTGCGGTGCCCCCCTCCACCATATTCCACCTCGGTCATATCGTCGCGAAGTTTAGGCGAAGCCCTGCGCCGATAGAACATCATCATCGTCACCACGCCGTCGTGCTGACGGAACTCTTCCTCGAAGCTTTGCTGGATCGGAGCCCGGGGATCGTCATCGAGCTGAACATGTGCTGAACTCGGAGGTGCCGTACGTTCGGTGCTTGGATCGGTCGGATCGTGAAGACGTACGACTACATCAACCGCGTTGTCATAACGCTTCCGCTTACGGTCTACGAGGGTACGTGGACGAACACTCTCCCCTCTCGTTGCTATGCCATCACCATGATCTTGCGTGTGCGTAGGAATTTTTTTGAAATTACTATGTTCCCCAACAGTGGCATCTGAGCCTGGTTTTATGCGTAGATGTCATATGCACGAGTAGAACACAAGTGAGTTGTGGGCGATATAAGTCATACTGCTTACCAGCATGTCATACTTTGGTTTGGCGGTATTGTGAGATGAAGCGGCCCGGACCGACATTACGCGTACGCTTACGCGAGACTGGTTTCACCGCTACGAGCACTCGTTGCTTAAAGGTGACCGGCGGGTGTCTGTCTCTCTCACTTTAGCTGAATTGAGTGTGGCTACGCCCGGTCCTTGCGAAGGTTAAAACAGCACCAACTTGACAAACTATCGTTGTGGTTTTTGATGCGTAGGTAAGAACGGTTTTTGCTAAGCCCATAGCAGCCACGTAAAACTTGCAACAACAAAGTAGAGGACGTCTAACTTGTTTTTGCAGGGCATGTTGTGATGTGATATGGTCAAGACGTGATGCTATATTTTATTGTATGAGATGATCATGTTTTGTAACCGAAGTTATCGGCAATTGGCAGGAGCCATATGGTTGTCGCTTTATTGTATGAAATGCAAACGCCCTGTAATTGCTTTACTTTATCACTAAGCGGTAGCGATAGTCGTAGAAGCAATAGTTGGCGAGACGACAACGATGCTACGATGAAGATCAAGGTGTCGCGCCGGTGACGATGGTGATCATGACGGTGCTTCGAAGATGGAGATCACAAGCACAAGATGATGATGTCCATATCATATCACTTATATTGATTGCATCTGATGTTTATCCTTTATGCATCTTATCTTGCTTTGATTGATGGTAGCATTTTAAGATGATCTCTCACTAAAATTATCAAGAAGTGTTCTCCCTAAGTATGCACCATTGCCAAAGTTCATCGTGCCCAGACACCACGTGATGATCGGGTGTGATAAGCTCTACGTCCATCTACAACGGGTGCAAGACAGTTTTGCACACGCGGAATACCCAGGTTAAACCTGACGAGCCTAGCATATGCAGATATGGCCTCGGAACACGAAGACCGAAAGGTCGAGTGTGAATCATATAGTAGATATGATCAACATAGTGATGTTCACCGTTGAAAACTACTCCATCTCACGTGATGATCGGTTATGGTTTAGTTGATTTGGATCACGTGATCACTTAGATGACTAGAGAGATGTCTGTCTAAGTGGGAGTTCTTAAGTAATATGATTAATTGAACCTAAATTTATCATGAACTTAGTACCTGATAGTATTTTGCTTGTCTATGTTTGTTTGTAGATAGATGGCTCATGCTGTTGTTCCGTTGAATTTTAATGCGTTCCTTGAGAAAGCAAAGTTGAAAGATGATGGTAGCAATTACACGGACTGGGTCCGTAACCTGAGGATTATCCTCATTGCTGCACAGAAAAGTTACGTCCTGGAAGCACCGCTGGGTGCCAGGCCTGCTGCTGATGCAACTGACGACGTTAAGAACGTCTGGCAGAGCAAAGCTGATGACTACTCTATAGTTCAGTGTGCCATGCTTTACGGCTTAGAACCGGGTCTTCAACGACGTTTTGAACGTCATGGAGCATATGAGATGTTCCAGGAGTTGAAGTTAATATTTCAAGCAAATGCCCGGATTGAGAGATATGAAGTCTCCAATAAGTTCTACAGCTACAAGAGGGAGGAGAATAGTTCTGTTAGTGAGCATATACTCAAAATGTCTGGGTATAATAATCACTTGATTCAACTGGGAGTTAATCTTCCGGATGATAGCGTCATTGACAGAATTCTCCAATCACTGCCACCAAGCTACAAGAGCTTTGTGATGAACTATAATATGCAAGGGATGAACAATACAATTCCCGAGCTCTTCGCAATGCTAAAAGCTGCGGAGGTAGAAATCAAGAAGGAGCATCAAGTGTTGATGGTCAACAAGACCACTAGTTTCAAGAAAAAGGGCAAAGGGAAGAAGAAGGGGAACTTCAAGAAGAACAGCAAGCAAGTTGCTGCTCAACAGAAGAAACCCAAGTCTGGACCTAAGCCTGAAACTGAGTGCTTCTACTGCAAGCAAACTGGTCACTGGTAGCGGAACTGCCCCAAGTATTTGGCGGATAAGAAGGATGGCAAAGTAAACAAAGGTATATGTGATATACATGTTATTGATGTGTACCTAACTAGAGCTCGTAGTAGCACCTAGGTATTTGATACTGGTTCTGTTGCTAATATTTGCAACTCGAAACAGGGACTACGGAATAGCGAGCACTGGCCAAGGACGAGGTGACGATGCGCGTGGGAAACGGTTCCAAAGTCGATGTGATCGCGGTCGGCATGCTACCTCTACATCTACCTTCGGAATTAGTTTTAGACCTGAATAATTGTTATTTGGTGCCAGCGTTGAGCATGAACATTATATCTGGATCTTGTTTGATGCGAGACGGTTATTCATTTAAATCAGAGAATAATGGTTGTTCTATTTATATGAGTAATATCTTTTATGGTCATGCACCCTTGAAGAGTGGTCTATTTTTATTAAATCTCGATAGTAGTGATACACATATTCATAGTGTTGAAACCAAAAGATGCAGAGTTAATAATGATAGTGCAACTTATTTGTGGCACTGCCGTTTGGGTCATATCGGTGTAAAGCGCATGAAGAAACTCCATACTGATGGACTTTTGGAATCACTTGATTATGAATCACTTGGTACTTGCGGACCGTGCTTTATGGGCAAGATGACTAAAACGCCGTTCTCCGGAACTATGGAGCGACCAACTGATTTGTTGGAAATCATACATACTGATGTTTGTGGCCCAATGAATGTTGAGGCTCGCGGCGGGTATCGTTATTTTCTCACCTTCACTGATGATTTGAGCAGATATGGGTATATCTACTTGATGAAACACAAGTCTGAAACATTTGAAAAGTTCAAAGAATTTCAGAGTGAAGTGGAAAATCATCATAACAAGAAAATAAAGTTACTACGATCTGATCGTGGAGGAGAATATTTGAGTTATGAGTTTGGCGTACACTTGAAACAATGTGGAATAGTTTCGCAGCTCACGCCACCTGGAACACCACAACGAAATGGTGTGTCCGAACGTCGTAATCGTACTTTACTGGATATGGTGCGATCTATGATGTCTCTTACTGATTTACCGCTATCATTTTGGGGTTATGCTTTAGAGACGGCCGCATTCACGTTAAATAGGGCACCATCAAAATCCGTTGAGACGACGCCTTATGAACTGTGGTTTGGCAAGAAACCAAAGTTGTCGTTTCTTAAAGTTTGGGGATGCGATGCTTATGTGAAGAAACTTCAACCAGATAAGCTCGAACCTAAATCGGAGAAATGTGTCTTCATAGGATACCCAAAAGAGACTATTGGGTACACCTTCTATCACAGATCCGAAGGCAAGACATTCGTTGCTAAGAATGGATTCTTTCTAGAGAAGGAGTTTCTCTCGAAAGAAGTGAGTGGGAGGAAAGTAGAACTTGATGAGATAACTGTATCTACTCCCTTATTGGAAAGTAGTTCATCACGAGAACCGGTTCCTGTGACAACTACACCAATTAGTGAGGAAGCTAATGATAATGATCATGAAACTTCAGATCAAGTTTCTACTGAACCTCATAGGTCTACCAGAGTAAGAGCCACACCAGAGTGGTACGGTAATCCTATTCTGGAAGTCATGTTACTTGACCATGATGAACCTACGAACTATGAGGAAGCGATGATGAGCCCGGATTCCGCAAAATGGCTAGAAGCCATGAAATCTGAGATGGGATCCATGTATGAAAACAAAGTATGGACTTTGGTTGACTTGCCCAATGATCGGCAAGCCATTGAGAATAAATGGATCTTTAAGAATAAGACTGACGCTGATGGTAATATAACTGTCTATAAAGCTCGACTTGTTGCAAAAGGTTTTCGACAAGTTCAAGGGGTTGACTACGATGAGACTTTCTCACCCGTAGCGATGCTTAAGTCCGTCCGAATCATGTTAGCTATTGCTGCGTTTCATGATTATGAAATTTGGCAAATGGATGTCAAGACTGCATTCTTGAATGGATTTCTAGAAGAAGAGTTGTATATGATGCAGCCGGAAGGTTTTGTTGATCCAAAAGGTGCTGACAAAGTGTGCAAGCTCCAGCGTTCCATTTATGGACTGGTGCAAGCATCTCGGAGTTGGAATAAACGCTTTGATAGTGTGATCAAAGCATATGGTTTTATACAGACTTTTGGAGAAGCCTGTATTTACAAGAAAGTGAGTGGGAGCTTTGTAGCATTTCTAATTTTATATGTAGATGACATATTATTAATTGAAAATGATATAGAATTTCTGGATAGCATAAAAGGATACTTGAATAAAAGTTTTTCAATGAAAGACCTCGGTGAAGCTGCTTACATATTGGGCATCAAGATCTATAGAGATAGATCAAGACGTTTAATAGGACTTTCACAAAGCACATACCTTGACAAAATTTTGAAAAAGTTCAAAATGGATCAGGCAAAGAAAGGATTCTTGCCTGTGCTACAAGGTGTGAAGTTGAGTCAAACTCAATGCCCGACCACGGCAGAAGATAGAGAGAAAATGAAAAATGTTCCCTATGCTTCAGACATAGGCTCTATCATGTATGCAATGCTGTGTACCAGACCTGACGTATGCTTAGCAATAAGCTTGGCAGGAAGGTACCAAAGTAATCCAGGAGTGGATCACTGGACAGCGGTCAAGAACATCCTGAAATACCTGAAAAGGACTAAGGATATGTTTCTCGTATATGGAGGTGACAAAGAGCTAGTCGTAAACGGTTACGTCGATGCAAGCTTTGACACTGATCCGGGCGATTCTAAATCGCAAACCGGATACGTATTTTTATTAAACGGTGGAGCTGTAAGTTGGTGCAGTTCTAAACAAAGTGTCGTAGCAGGATCTACATGTGAAGCGGAGTACATAGCTGCTTTGGAAGCAGCAAATGGAGGAGTCTGGATGAAGGAGTTCATTTCTGATCTAGGTGTCATACCTAGTGCATCGGGACCAGTGAAGATCTTCTGTGACAATACTCGTGCAATTGCCTTGGCAAAGGAATCCAGATTTCACAAGAGGACCAAGCACATCAAGAGACGCTTCAATTCCATTCGGGACCAAGTCCAAGTGGGAGACATAGAGATTTGCAAGATACATACGGATCTGAATGTTGCAGACCCGTTGACTAAGCCTCTCTCACGAGCAAAACATGATCAGCACCAAGACTCCATGGGTGTTAGAATCATTACTATGTAATCTAGATTATTGACTCTAGTGCAAGTGGGAGACTGAAGGAAATATGCCCTAGAGGCAATAATAAAGTTATTATTTATTTCCTCATATCATGATAAATGTTTATTATTCATGCTAGAATTGTATTAACCGGAAACATGATACATGTGTGAATACATAGACAAACATAAAGTCACTAGTATGCCTCTACTTGACTAACTCATTAATCAAAGCTGGTTATGTTTCCTAACCATAGACATGTGTTGTCATTTGATTAATGGGATCACATCATTAGGAGAATGATGTGATTGACATGACCCATTCCGTTAGCCTAGCACTTGATCGTTTAGTATGTTGCTACTGCTTTCTTCATGACTTATACAAAGTTCCTACAACTATGAGATTGTGCAACTCACGTTTACTGAAAGAACACTTTGTGTGCTACCAAACGTCACAACGTAACTGGGTGATTATAAAGGAGCTCTACAGGTGTTTCCGAAGGTGCATGTTGGGTTGGCATAATTCGAGATTAGGTTTTGTCACTCCGATTGTCGGAGAGGTATCTCTGGGCCCTCTCGGTAATACTCATCACCTAAGCCTTGCAAGCATTGTAACTAATGAGTTAGTTATAAGATGATGTATTACACAACGAGTAAAGAGACTTGCCGGTAACGAGATTGAACTAGGTATTGGATACCGACGATCAAATCTCAGGCAAGTAACATACCGATGACAAAGGGAACAACGTATGTTGTTGTGCGGTTTGACCGATAAAGATCTTCGTAGAATATGTAGGAACCAATATGGGCATCCAGGTTCCGCTATTGGTCATTGACCGAGAATAGTTCTAGGTCATGTCTACATAGTTCTCGAACCCGTAGGGTCCGCACGCTTAACGTTACGATGACAGTTTTATTATGAGTTTACAAGTTTTGATGTACCGAAGTTTGTTCGGAGTCCCGGATGTGATCACGGACATGACGAGGAGTCTCGAAATGGTCGAGACATAAATATTGATATATTGGACGACTATATTCGGACACCGGAAGTGTTCCGGATGATTTCGGAGAAAACCGGAGTGCCGGAGGGTTACCGGAACCCCTCCCGGAGAGTTAATGGGCCACATGGGCCTTAGTGGGAAGAGAGAGGGGCGGCCAGGAAGGGCCGCGCGCCTCCTCTCCCTCTAGTCTGAATTGGACTAGGAGGGGGGCGGCGCCCCCCTCTTTCCTTCCCCTCCTCTCCCCCTTCCTTCCCCTCCTAGTAGGAGTAGGAAAGGAGGAGTCCTACTCCTACTAGGAGGAGGACTCCTCCTCTTGGCGCGCCCAACAAGGGCCGGCCGGCCTCCCCCCTCCCTCCTTTATATACGGGGGCAGGGGGCACCCCAAATACACACAAGTTGATCTACGGATCGTTCCTTAGCCGTGTGCGGTGCCCCCCTCCACCATATTCCACCTCGGTCATATCGTCGCAGAGTTTAGGCGAAGCCCTGCGCCGGTAGAACATCATCATCGTCACCACGCCGTCATGCTGACGGAACTCTTCCCCGAAGCTTTGCTGGATCGGAGCCCGGGGATCGTCATCGAGCTGAACGTGTGCTGAACTCGGAGGTGCCGTATGTTCGGTGCTTGGATCGGTCGGATCTGAAGACGTACGACTACATCAACCGCATTGTCATAACGCTTCCGCTTACGGTCTACGAGGGTACGTGGACGAACACTCTCCCCTCTCGTTGCTATGCCATCACCATGATCTTGCGTGTGCGTAGGAAATTTTTTGAAATTACTACGTTCCCCAATAGCGTGCCATCCCGAGCACCGTTTGGTTCCTCCGCTCGACGATGCCATTCTGCTGCGGCGAGTAAGGGGCTGTGAGGTGACGTTGCACCCCTTTCTCGTTGCAGTGCTTGTAGAACGTGTCCGACGTGAACTCGCCGCCACGGTCCGTGCGTAGAACGCGCAGCTTGTGGCCGCACTCGACCTCTGCTGCCGCTTGCTGCTTGACGATGGCTGGCTCCGCCTCATCCTTGGAGGCGAGGAGAAGCACCCACATGAACCTGCTGTAGTCGTCGACGAGCAGCAGGATGTAGCGACGCCCTCCTGGCGTTGTCGGGGTGATTGGGCCGCAGAGGTCCCCGTGAACCAGCTCCAGGGGTTTCTGCGCCCGATAGCGTGCCTTCTCGGGAAAGGGCAAGCGCCGCTGCTTCCCGGCAAGACACGCATCGCACAATTCGTCGGCGTGCTCGATGTGAGGTAGCCCATGAACGAGGTTGCCTCGCGCCATCTTTCGCAACCCGTCAAAGTGCTGGTGTCCTAGCCTGGCATGCCAACGCCACGCGTCGGAGACATGACCCATGGCAAGGCACACAGGATGCACGGGTTGAAAGAAGAATTTATAGAGGTGGTTTGGCGAGCGGGTTACCTCGATAACTAGCCTCTTCTGCTGGTCGCGCACGGTGAGAACACCGCACCGGATGCCGATGTCGAACCAGCCATCGTCGAGCTGTCCGACACTCACGACGCTGCTCTTGAGCGTCGTATGAAGTAGACGTCCGTGAACGCCCTGTGATCACCCCCTTTGTCGGCGAAGACGACGGTCCCGCGCCCGTGGATCTCCACCACGGATCCGTCCGCGAACCGCACCTTCCCGGTGATTAAGCGGTCCAGCTCCGCGAACGCGTCGATCGAACCAGTCATGTGGTTCGTGGCGCCGGTGTCGAGGAACCAACCCTCACTTTGCTTGCCGCCTGCAAGCGTGGGTGTGGTCATGGCTCTCTCCTCATTGAGGAAGACGTAGCCACACGCACACACCGTTGTCGGGGAGCCATCTCCCATCATCACGATGGACCCCGAACACTTCGGCGTTGGGGTGTGGATGACCTAAGTCTCGTGCGCTCATGCACGGAGTCGATGGTCGCCAGCATTATGGTCGGAGCATGGCCCGCCATATGCGTCATTGCTGCGCCAACTTGCGCGACCTTGTCGGGTCCTGAGGTTGTCGGGGACGCCGTCGCCGGGGTGTGGCTCCCCCACACCCGGGCCTTCATTGCCTCCCAGTCGACAGGCCCCGAGAACGTCGTTGTCGAGGTGTGGCCTGTCACTGGAGTGATGGTTTCCGTGGACGGGTTCCGTGCCTCCTGCACGGAATGGGTGGTTGTCGAGGTTGTGGTCGCAGGAGACGCTGAGCTCTCCTGCACGGGCTCGACTCTTGCCAGCATCATTGCCGGCCTGCCGTCCATGTCAGCCTGGACGAGGTTTGCCGTTGCCGCGGCTGCCTCGTCGGCTTTCCTCTTGTGGCAATCCCGGATCTAGTGACCCGTCATGTTGCAGTAGCGGCACTTTCCACCGTTGCCAGCGCCTCGCCCTGCCCGGTTTGGCTTGCGCACCGCGGTTGCCGCCAGCGCTCTGGGTGCGGCCTCCGCCTCTTCCGCGACCTCTGCTTCCCGTGGGGGGGCGCCTCCCCCTCTGCCGGAAGAGCCGTCGCGGCCGCGCTGCTAAAGCTGCGCATCCCACTGCTCCTTGGTGAGCAGTAGTTCGCCGCCAGCACGGTTGTCGGCTTCGTCGCCGCGCTCCTCGACAACCTTCAGCCGCCCTACCAGCTCCTCGATCGTCATGGTGGAGAGATCCACCAAACTCTCGATGGACCAGGCCAGTTGCTTGTACTGCCTGGGGACGACGCGGAGGAACTTCAGAATCTCCATCTTGTTGTCGATGGGATCTCCGAGCGTTGCGAGCTTGTTGACGAGACCTTGCAGCCACAAGGCGAAGTCGTCGACTTGTGCACCGGCCTTGAACCGGATTTCCTCGTACTGGAGGCGCAAGGTCTGGGCCTTCGACTCCCGTACGCGCTCCACGCCGATGCGCAGAGTCTTGATGGTCTCCCATGCTTCCTTGGCCGTCTCCTTGGCGCTAAGGGTGAGCACCATCTCCTCTGGGACGGAGCGCAAGATCGCTTCCATCGCCAGCCGGTCCTCCTCGTACTCGACATCGTCGGTTTCCACGGCTTTCCACATATGCCGCGCCTCCATGATGACTTTCGTCATGACGGACCAACTGGGGTAGTTGGTCCGCGTGAGGAGAGGGAAGGAGGTACTGGACATGCCCACGTCTCGCACGGAGCGTGGCGCACCCAGCTCACCTCCCGGCCTGCCTCGCAGCGCGAGCGCGTCCGCCGCACGGGTGTCCTCAGCCGAGCTCTGCCCAGCGGTCTTGGAGCCGTCGCCGGCGACGCCTTCCTTCGGCATATGCTTCGGCATAACCTGAGGCTCTGATGCCAATTGTTAGCCCGAAACTACAACTAGCTAGCTCTCACTTTGTACTAATCAGAGGAAGCCTAGCTAAAACCAGCGGCTGCACACAAGCTGCTCTCACTCTCACTCACGTACAGATGAACTCACACACACCCACGTACTGAGAGGACACACTCACGAGCAAAGGAGGAATACTGGAGTGGCTTGATGCCTTTCTTGATTGGAATGAAATGCTTACAACTGGGGGACTTGGGACCTATTTATAGGTGATTACAAACCGACTATAGAACTAAGATATTTCTACTAGCTGCCCACCTCAGCTCATACGTGCATTAGACTAGAAACTACTACTAGTTACTAGCTAGCTTGCCTTAACTAGTAAGTCACGCAAGTGCTGCTGACTTGCCAACCTGCCGTTTTACTTTGTAGGTAAGTAATTTGCTGCTCCTGCTGTTGCCGACATGCAGCCATGCATGTATCTGAGATGTAAATGCTGCTGCTGCCGTTGTGTGAACCGGAAGACCAAGTTTGACTCAACACTGAACAGGCAACTCAACTTCTATATATTAGAAACTGCAGCTGGAAAACCACGCTTCAAAGCCGGTGAAGGCGACAGAAAGATACTCGAACCAGAAGGGTGAAAAATCACTTGTGCTTCACGTTAAACTGAAATGGCAGCTCATCTACCGGAAAGCCTTAGCAATAGATCGTGTTAAGCGAGAATAGGGTTTCAGTCGTCCGTCATCATGACAGTTTTTCAAAATAACGATTCGCTAGCGAAAACACCAGCCGCATGTCCCTTCCTTATCCTGTCCTCTCAACCGCCACCATCGCACCCCATCACCCGACAGACCGTGCTGCAGCTCCTCCTCCTCCCCCCTCCCTCTCCGGCGAGTCGACGGCCACCACCTCGCCCCTCTCTGGCAAGTCTACGACCACCACAAACCAAACCAATCCGCCGCTCGGCCTCCGCCGGTCCTAGCCTTGCTGGGAGGATGGCAGCTCCCTGAAAAAACAGAGAGAGAAGCCAGGATGAGAACCAACCCGCACAGTCCAGATGACCAAAATGTACGAGCGACAGAACATAAAAAATGAGCTCACCTAGCCGCACGACCCACGATCCAATCCCATCTTCCACCTCTAGCGCGCTGCACCTTTACCATGCCGCCGCTCGCCGCCGGTCCAGTGCCTACGCCTACCCCAAGTCCTAATAATCCTAAAGAAGGAGACAGGGCTGATCTGAAGATACACAGAAAAAACTAGCCAATCCAAAGATACACGGAAAAAATTGGAGATGCCATTTGAGCTATAATAATCCTAAAGAAGGAGAAGAGCCGATCTGGAGATACAGAAAAAAATTGGTGCAACCATGGTGTGCCCAGCCTAATAGATAGGTCGAGTTAATTTTGCCATATTGATTCATACAGAGATGGCCAACGATGGTACAGAGAAGAGCTCACGGAAGAGAAAACTTGGTGATTTCACCCAAGCCGCCCCAGAATCCTTCCGCCACCGGCAGACGAGCAGCACCACCAGACCTCCTCCCTCGCCTCCGCCATAGGTGCAACCAGCCCCTGAGCGTGCTGGGCGGCCGCCAGATCTGGCGAGCAACGGAGCCGCCACTGCACGCCAGCCCTGCAGCCCGCCGTCACTCCCAGCCACCCACCGGGAGGGGCTCCACCACCACGGCACCGGTACTCCGCTCCGGCCCCCGTGAGCCGACGAGCAGGCCGCTGCCGCCCCAGCCGCAGCAGCAAACACACACACCGACGCTGCCAGAATTTCCCGCGCCACCTTTGGCAGCCGGGAAGTGGCTGGGTGGTGAGGTGGATGGAGAAGAGGAGGAGGAGGAGCGCTTGATGGTGAGGTAGAGGAGGAGGAAGATCGAGGCGGAGCGGCGCTGGATGGTGAGGACGAAATGAATGGCGAAGTGTAGAAGGGGCAGTCACTCGGCGCTCAGTGGGGATTTGTTGCTTGCTATTGCTTTTTTAATCAATTGTTGTTGCTGTACACCTACCGGAAGCTGCTGGATGCTATGCGTGCTAGCACAAAAAAAAATCTGGTGCTCATCCTTTGGATTTATGTGTGATCGTTAATGACGCTGGTCGATTATTTGACTGTACCGAGCTGGCACACTTGCACTCTGATGGCAACAATTCCAACTTATGCCATCCGCTGATATTCATGTTACTGTTATTGTGATCTTGGAAATAAATTAAATATTATACTGTACTCCCTCCGTTTTTAAATATAAGTCTTTGGAGAGATTTCACTATGGACCATATACGGAGCAAAATGAGTGAATCTACGCACAAAATGCATCTATATATATCTGTATGTGGTCCATAGTGAAATACCTACAAAGACTTATATTTAGGAACGAAGGGAGTAGTTCATAGGAAAGGAGCAGAAACCTGGACAGAACATAGAGTTGTGTTGTACCTATACTGAGAAAGGTTTGTAGATGAAACAAGTTATGATTGTTAGTCATGGTAGCTCTAGGAACAACTAGAATAAACTAGGTATTGTAAAGCTGGACTAAGGATGAAACAAGTTATGATTATTAGTCATGGTAGCTCTAGAAACAAATTTTCTTAGAAGCGTACCGAGCAGGCCATATATTCAACAAAACTCTAAAACGACGCACTATGCCTTTTCTTGAACGCGACTAGGTACATGTCAAAACCATTTTCCATAATCATGGAACCAAGTTTGGACCTGAAATGGTCTGACATAAAAGGAAGGCGAAAATGAATTATGGACTTGTAACTATGAACCTTCTTCTGTACAGAGATGTACACTACACACACGACTATATAATTTGTTAGAAAACAATTCTTCTACCCACTTTGCACCTCACCGTCTTTTAGGAAGATTTTAATCTGTATTATTCTTTTGCACACATCAGAAATTTTGTATCGACCAGATAAATTTAAAGAGCGACCGAATTTTGACTTGCACATTTTTTTTATGAATAGACGATTCTCAATGATACCATAAACTTTTTTGCTACCGAAGATCCTAAAATAGTGGAACTGAATGGAGCAAAGACAATAAGCTTCAGGATAAGAACCCACAACCTCCTGTCATTTTAGATACAATCCAACCAGTTCATCATATATTTTTTTTTTTGAGATTACCAGTTCATCATATATGTAAGCTGTTTGGAGGATCAACAAAAGGTACCGAAGGAAAGGAAGCGAAAATGAATTAACCCACCCCAAAGGAAGGGAGCGAAGAAAAGAAGCCCATATTTACTGAAATGGTGATTTGCAACTGTACGGTTATACGAGGACAAAGTGGGGTCCGGTTGGTTTTTTTTCCTCTCTCTTCTTTCTGGACAGTGGCTGGACTGTTCTTTCGGACGTATGGGAAGGATTTGGATGGTATAACACTGCCGGACACTGCCGAAGATGACATGCTTACTGAGTTAGGTATGTATCATATTTATTTTCTCCCGTTGCAACCCACCGGCATTTGTGCTAGTGAAAATAAAAAACAAAGACCGAATGACAAACAGAACGCCCTAGTAATGCAACAGCACTTCCAGGTTCACCCAAACAGAAAAATCTTAGGCTCTAGGGTAGAGCTAGAGGTTAATAACAAGGAAATAACCTATAGCGCACCAAAAAGTTGGTGCACAGATAAAATTATCCACAAACAGATAAATAAGCAGAGACAATAATGTAGACATCAATACTCATAATAATACCAACAAGACGATCAATTATCCTTAGTTTAGTAGTAGGGTATTGCAGCTGCTAACATATATGACCAAACAGAGTATTAATTAAGTTTACTGAATAGCTAGCCTCATAAAGTCTGGTACATGAGTCCACACTTACAAAGGTCTACCCAAATCACCGTTGTTCTTCTCGTACTCACGATGTAACACTAGTATCATCAGAAAGATAGACAATTGTGAGGCTCCAATACACAGGACATTTAGTGCCCATCTGCTAATGACTCCGAGAACAAAGGAACATATGAAAGATAAGCCCGCCCGACATACCAGCCAAGATCAGATACGAAACACAGCTCCCTAGAATCCACGTCGTATGAAAATAACTTCACAAGCTCTTGGAACCCCGACCTCAGTCCTATGGTTACGAATGCCATATTGTGTTCTGGGTGCGCTGAGATAACACCATAATATGGCATGCGGCTTGAATACCCTTCTCCAAACAGTTGCAAGTAGCTAACATTGAGCTTCAAGGTCCAACAATCTTCACTACTAGAGTCTTCAAGAACCCAGATTGATAGTTCAGAAGCACCCCTATTTGTGAGATACAATTGTCCCCGTGATACATAGACATTAGGAACAATAGGAGCATCATGAGAAGTAGGAAGAGGAATGATCCTACAATTTCCCTCCACATCGACGGCTGCAACTGAATTATTATCAGAAGGTAAATACAACACCCCGCTGAGAAATGTGCCACCTGAAAAGTAGAGTATCTCAATTGGATCGTCCCAAGCAATTTGATGTGTCCAACCTCCAGCTTTGGAAGAGTAGATCCCCACCTCTTCGATCCTATAATCATGTCCACCTTTGAATTGATAGGTACCAACTCAAACACATGGAAATGGGAGGAGACGGCAGGGTCGAATCCCAGGCGAGCAAACGACACAATCCGGTTGGCAGGGAAGGTTACCCATTTCTCAGTGGCAGGATTGCACACCACATAATCCGGTTTCTCGGCATAAGGCTGCGAACATAGACAGAGGAGGAGGCCGTTGCAGCAGTCCAAGATATCAAGCTCCTCGTATTCAGGTAGGAACGAGAGGGAATCGTCAAAAGGGCACCAATCCCCCGAGACGCTGTGGTAAACATCATGAAAACGTGGATCGCAGTCCATGCCGCGGTTTTTGCAGAAGAAGCCGGCGAGGGTCGACCGGGGAAGCTTGTCGCGGTGGTCGGGGTGGGAGATGAGGTCCCGCCAGCGCGTGGAGACGCACTTGCAGCAGCGGGTGGACTTGAACGGCACGCGCGAGATGATCTCGACCAGGAGGTCGTCGGGGAGCTTGATCGTTGGATCGCTCATGATGGCCGTCTCCATGGATCCCGTCGCCATCTCCGGGGAGGCAACGAGCCGCTAATCTGCAGATCGGTGCGGGGGAGGGGAGGTTAGAGCACTAGCTAGCCGTGAGAGGGGCGTGAGGGAAGAGAGGACCTACCAGATGCGTGGAGCGCCGGCGCCGGGTGCTCCCGTCCGCGCCGGTTAGTGGGTTGCGGCAAGCCTGCGAGGGTTTGGTCTGGGTACGCGGCGCCGGCAGCGAGATGAATACAGGAAGTAGGACAACATTTATCTGGGCTTTTCACTGGGCCTTGTTAGCACATTTCGAGAAAGGAAAAGGGCATTTCGCTATCAGTCAGTACTTGATTCTCGAAAGAAAACTCTTGTAAAAAGCAGATTCTCGAAAGAAAACAGTCACTTTGTTTCTCAAAAAAAAAATCTGTCAATACTTTTTTTTTTGAGAGAGAGGGGATACTCCCCCTGTCTTATTCTTATAGGAGGTGAGAAGATTCGAACCCGAGTTGGGTTAAATTATGAAATGCCAACCGTCACATCTAGGCTACGCAAAACATCACAATCTTCCTCCATTTTTTTATTCTCCAAGACAGAGCCAGAGTTGTTTTTCTTTTTTGCAGAAGCAGAGTTTGTTGTGGAGTACACTTCATATCTAGCAACTATCTAGACTACACTTTATATCAACCAATTTATACTCCAGCAACTACCCAGACTACACTTTATGTTCCAGCACCGGACGCACAATCATATTAACTGTATTTTTTACATTTATAGTGCAGTGTCGATTAGCTTCAGTAATGTACACTCAGTTGTACAATAGCAATGACAGGTTAAGCAAGAAGAATTACGCACACGGGGCAGCCCGGGAGTAATTTGCTTGGAGCTTGAGTTTGCCTAGCTATATCTGCAAATCACAAATAA
The DNA here is from genome assembly GCF_018294505.1 of Triticum aestivum. Taxonomy (NCBI): domain Eukaryota; kingdom Viridiplantae; phylum Streptophyta; class Magnoliopsida; order Poales; family Poaceae; genus Triticum; species Triticum aestivum. The sequence continues at coordinate 753,429,887 of NC_057801.1, forward strand.
TGGGACGAACAAGAACTTGTTTGGTTAATCGGAGTTCAGTTGGTTCCCTGATAGGAAATTGATGTAAGTGGAAACGGACCCCTGCACACGAGCAGGACGGAGAGGGACTTGCAGACCTAGGAGATGGCGAGGGTGCGGCTGATGGGGAAGAGAAAGGGCACGTTGCCGGTGAGGATGAGGCACGCGCAGTCGAGCCGGTGCAGCTCCGGTCGCCTGTCCTCTCCCACGCCTGCAGGTATTTAGCCGGCATCGCCTCCTTCCTCTTTGTTGGGGTCTAGCCGAACCCTAGCTGGCCCTAGCTCACCCTCTCTCTCGTCGTCTCTCTGGTACGAACCGAGAAAGTAGAAAGGAGGGACACAAGATATTTTTGGGCGACGAACGGCAATTTTCCTTTAAGCACAAACTCAGCCCACAGCCATTACAACGGACACAGAAGAGGCTTTATACCCCGGAGCCATGCCAGGGCACACAACTCACGTTTCCACCCACTCACGCGCTCTGGCCGCGCCCACAACGCGCACGTACACACCCAGGTCGTGGTGAGCCCGCAATGGAACAACGCGGCCACCCCTCCTCGTTCGCCAACGACCTAGCCCTACATCTGCGCGTCGGGTGCACACACACACGTACACCCGCGCACGCGCGCGCGCGCGCACACACACACACTCAGATTCTACCTAGACACTATCTAGACACGCCCCATACATGTCCCAGATAATGGTCAGATAATGTCCAGACAATGCACCTGTCCGGCACGGAATCGATCTGGGCACGCTCATGCCGGTAGCCATCGTCGCGACATGGCTTATATCCAACAATCACCCGTAAGCCATGACTACAAGAGGGTCAACCCGACGTCGTCAACATCGGCGGAGTGCCTTCTCCTCGTCCTCCGCCTTCTTCGGCTTCCGGGGCGCCGAATGCTCGTCGTTGCCGGAGTTGACGCCGCTGCTCCCATCATCGTCGCCGCCATGGCTGCGGACTTGACCTGGCGTGCTGACGCCGGTCGCTATCGTGCCTGCTTCTTCCTCTCCGACGACATACGCCACTTCTCCGGTGACACACGCCATTGAGCGCAACGCACCCAGCGGGACCGATACACGATCCACTGCTGCAGCGCCAGCACTGGTGACCACGCACAGGCCGACACATGGCCCGACGACCTCGCCACACCGCGGCCACTCAACACCGTCACGTCACCGGCCACCACCAGTGCGCCTCCGGCGAGAGGAGCGAACCCATGATGAACCAGCTCTGATACCAATTGTTGGGGTCCAGCAGAACCCTAGCTAGCCCTAGCTCATCGCCTCTCTCTCTCTCTCTCTC